>NW_028258403.1:900000-1105000 GCF_053883595.1 Heterocephalus glaber
TGAAAAAACAAAGCTGGAGTTATCTTATTTCCTGAATTCAAAATATACTGCAAGTCTTTAATAAAACAGCACAATATTGAAATAAATACATAGGTCAATGTGAGAGAAGAGTGAGCACAGGAAAAATTCCAAGCATTTCTTTGTCAATTTGTCTTTAATTAAAGATATCAAAAACACAGAATGGAAAAAGACAGTTTCTTCAATTAAAAAAAAAAGAATTAAAAATATATATACATATTTCTTTATATTTTTCACAAATCAAAATAAAGCATATCTGGCTTAGTAGCATGAAAAGTATGTTTCACAACAAAGACTATTACCAGATATTAAGATAATTTCAGGTAAAGCAGAACAATATAACAATGTCATTTTTACATATGCCTTATCATAGATCTCTGAGCTATACAACGAACTGATAGGACTATAGGTAGAAAGAAGCAAACACAAAAATTTATAATCAAAAATTTCAAAAACCCATTCTCAATAATTGATAGAAGTAGATAAAATTCACCAGTAATTAACCAATGTTATATGGTTTGTGTTTATGTTACACTTTTGCAAAATTATTACAGGACTCTTTTTGAAGTAGACAGACATTTGCTGAATTAGACACATTCTGGGAAACAAAACAAGACCTGATTTTAAGGTATTTACATCACCTAGATTTGTACACAATAGAAACTTTATTGCCTCAATGCACATTCATTTAGATATAAATGTCTCTAATATCTCATTTTTTATGGCTGAGTAGTACTACATTTTATTAAAAACCTCCACATTTTCTTGATCCAGTCTCCAATTGATGGACATTTGAGCTATTTCCAAGTTTTAGCTATTACAAATTGTGCTGCTATGAACATGGGTGGACATATATCACGTGGTATGATTCTTTTAATTTTGGGGGGAAGATACCCGTCAGGGGAATAGCTGGGTCAAATGGGACTTCCAGTCCTAGTTCTTTAAGGTATCTCCATACTTATTTCTACAGTGGTTGCACCAGTCTACACTCCCACCAGCAGTGGAGCAGGGTTTCTCTTTCCCCACAGCCCTGCCAGCATTTGTTATTAGTTGATTTCATGATAGCAGCAATTCTTTCTGGAGTGAGGTGGAATCTCAGCATTGTTTTCATTTGGATCTCTCGAATGACCAGTGATGTTGAACACTTTTTCATGCATTTATTTTCTATTTCTACTTCTTTGTCTGAGAAATGTCTTTTCATTTCAGATGCCCATTTTTGAATGGGGTCTTTAAATTTGGGAGGTCCGATCATTTTAAGTTCTTTATAGATTCGAAATAGTAGACCATTGTCTGAGGAACGGCAGGTGAAGATTTTTTCCAACAATGTGGGTTGTCTCTTCACACTGCTGGTGGTTTCTATTACTGTGTAGAAGTTTTTTAATAAGAAGAGATCCCACTTGTTGATTGTTTGTGCTAGTTCACAGGCTACTGAGGTTTTGTTCATAAAATCTTTTCCTACACCGATGTCTTCAAGAGTTCTACCTAACCACTGTTCCAGCTGGTTCATTATTTCTATTTTAATATTTAGATCTTTAATCCATTTTGATTTTAGTTTAGTACATGGGAAGAGATATAGGTCTAGTTTTAATCTTTGGCAAGTTGAAACCCAATTTTTCCAGCACCATTTATTAAAGAGACCATCTTTCCTCCAGTGAGGGTGTTTGGCTCCTTTATCTAAAATGAGATGGATGAGTGTGTCTGGAGTTGTTTCTTCGTAGTGTAATCTGTTCCACCGGTCCTCAGGTCTGTTTCTTTGCAGTACCATCCTGGTTTTATCACAGTAGCTTTGTAGTATAGTTGCATGTTGGGTTTGTGATACCCCCTGCCATGTCTCTTACCTAGAATTGCTTTTGCTATTTTGGTTCTCTTCTTGTTCCAAATTAATTTTTGGATTGTTTTCTCAAGGTCTGTGAAGTATGCTGCTGGCATCTCAATAGGAATTGCATTGAATGTATATAGCAGTTTTGGAAGTATGGCCATTTTCACCATGTTGATCCTTCCTACCCAGGAGCAGGGGATGTCTGTCCATTTTCTGATATCATCTTCAATCTCTTTTCAGAGTGCTATAGTTTTCAGAGAAGAGGTCTTTGATTTCTTTCTTTAGGTTGATTTCTAGGTATTTCAATTTTTTGGATGCTGTTGTGAAGGGAATTATTTGACCTATTTCTCTCTCAGTGAGTCTATTGTTCGTGTAGAGGGGAGCTTTTGATTTTTGTGTGTTGACCTTATATCCAGCTACTTTACTGAATTTGGTTATTAAGTATAGGAGACATTTTGTGGAGTTCTTGGGGTCTTCTATATAGAGTATCATGTCATCTTCAAATAATGACAATTTGACTTTTTCATTTCCTATCTTTATTCCTTTTATATCTGTCTCTTGTCTAATTGCCATGCTTAATGTTTCCAGAACTATATTGAACAAGAGTGGTGATAGTGGACATCTTTGTCTTGTTCCTGATTTTAGTGTAAAGGGTTTCAGGTTTTGACCATTTAGTATAATATTGGCTGTTGGTTTTTCATAGATGGCTTTTATCAGTTTGAGTTTGAGACCATCTATTCCAATTTTTTGTAGGGTTTTTATCATAAATCCATGTTGGATTTTGTCAAATGCTTTTTCTGCATCTATGGAGATAATCATATGGTTTTTGTCCTTGGGTCTATTGGTATAGTGTATTACATTGATTGATTTGCATATGGTGAAGCATCCCTGCAACCCTGGGATGAATCCCGCTTGATCAGCGTGTAAGATCTTCTTGATGATCTTCTGCATTCTATTTGCTAGTATCTTATTAAGGACTTTTACATCTATGTTCATTAGTGAGATTGGCCTATAGTTCTCTTTTTTAGTTGGGTCTTTCTCTGCTTTGGGCATCAAGGTGATGCTTGCTTCCAGAAATGAATTTGAGAGTATTGCTTCCCTTTCAATTTAATTGAAAATTTTAAACAGTAGTGGCAGTAGTTCTTCTCTAAATATCTTGTAGAATTCAGCAGTGAAGCCATCAGGATCTGAGCTTTTCTTAGTTGGTAAGTTTTTAATTACGTTTTCAAATTCATTGGTTGACATTGGGTTGTTTGGGATTTTCAGGTCTTCTTAGTTCAACTTTGGTATTTCATATGCATCTAGGAATCTGTCCATTTCTTCTGTGTTATCCATCTTATTGGTGTATAGGTTCTGGAAGTAGGTATTGATGATCCTCTGGATTTCTGCTGGGTCTGTTGTAATTTCACCCTTTTCATTCCTATTTGTATGGATTTGGGCCTTTTCTTTCCTTTTTCTAATAAGGTTGGCTAAGGGTTTGTCAATTTTGTTTATTCTTTTGAAGGACCAACTCTTGGCTTCATTGATTTTTTTGTATCATTCTCTTAGTCTCCATTGCATTGATTTCTCCTCTGATCTTTTATTTTTGGTAACGGAGATCGAATTCAGGTCCTTGTGCTTGCAGGGGAGGCGGCGGAACCACTGAGCTAAATCCCCGGCCCTCTCCTCTGATCTTTATAATTTCCTTCCTTGTATGAGCTTTGGGCTTGTCCTGCTCTTCTTTTTTTAGAAGCTTGAGGTTCAGCATCAGGTTGTTTAACTGGGCTCGCTCTGTTTTCCTAATATGTGTATTCACTGTGATGAATTTCCCTCTTAGGACTGGTTTCATTGTGTCCCACAGATTCTGATATGTTGTATTGTCATTGTCTTTTAATTGAAGGAACTGTCTGATTTCCTTTTTAATTTCCACTGTGACCCATTGGTTATTCAGAAGTGTGTTGTTCAATTTCCACGTGTTTATGAAGTTTTTCCAGATTCCTTTGCTATGGATCTCCAGTTTCAACACACTATGGTCTGATAATACAAAGGAGATAACTTCAATTCCTTTGCACTTAAACAGGTTCTATGCATGAATATGTGATCTATTTTGAAAAATGACCCATGTGCAGCTGAGAAGAATGTTTATTCTGATTTTGTGGGTTGGAACACTCTGTAAACATCTGTTAAATTAATTTATTCAAGAATTTGATTGAGTTCTAGTATTTCATTACATATTTTTTGTCTAGTTGATCTATCTATTTGTGACAGTGGGGTTTTGAGGTCCCCCACTACAATTGTATTAGTGCATATATGACTTTTCATGTCCATTAGTATTTGTTTTATATAGTTGGGTGCACTAGTGTTTGGTGCATAGATATTTATGACTGTCATCTCCTCGTGCTTGATTGTTCCATTTCCAAGGATGTAGTGTCCTTCTTTGTCTCTCTTAATCAGTGTTGGTTTGAAATCTACATGATCTGCAAAGAGGATAGCTAATCTTGCTTTTTTTCAGGTTCTCCTTGCATGGAGTATTTTGTTCCACCCTTTAACTTTCAGTCTGTGAGCTTCATTTTGAATTAAGTGTGTTTCTTATATGCAGCATATTGTTGAATTTTGCTTCTTGACCCATTCTGCCATTCTATTTCTTTTGATTGGTGAATTGAGACCATTAACATTGATGGTTATAACTGATACATATTGACTTATCATTGTCATGACTTTTTCTTTTTGTTAAATTCTCCCCCTTTACATTTAATTTCTTGTTGCACCTGATGGGTTCATTCAGCTGTGCTTCCTGGGGTTGTGATCAACATTGTCTCTTCCTAGGACATTGTCTAAAATTTTTGCAGTGCTAGTTTGGTATTCTTGAAGTTCCTAAGGTGCTCTTTGTCATGAAAGTATCGTATTTCTCCATCAATTTTGAAAGATAGTTTTGCAGGGTATATCAATCTTGGTTGGAGGCTGTTTTCCTTTAGAGCTCAGAATACATAACACCAAGCTCTTCTTGCCTTGATGGTTTGTGTTGAGAAGTCTGCTGTGATTCTGATGGGCTTTCCTTTGTATGTGACTTGTATCTTTTCTCTAACTGTTTGTAGAACTTTGTTCTTTTGTTGAGTTTCTGGAATCTTAAAAATTATATGCCCATGTGTAGATTTTTTTTTTTTTTGGATCAAGGCTATTTGGAGTCCTATATGCCTCACTTCTCTGTATGTCAAGTTCTTTTCCCCTGCTTGGGAAGTTTTCTCCCATTACTTCTGTGAAGGGTTTTTTATGTCATCTACACTCTCTCCTGTTTCTTCATTGACTCCAATCAGTCTTATGTTATTCTTCTTTGCATCTTCTAGCAGCTGTTGGATTGATTTCTCATGGTCACTTACAATGTTGAAGCAATTTTTCTTTTCTTGGTCACTAATTGCAATCTTATCTTCTATATCTGAAATTCTGTCCTCACATTGGCTCATTCTGCTGTGTAGACTTTCAGTGGAATATTTTATCTCCTGGAAATCTATTTGCAACTGTTTTATGGATTCCATTTGTTTCCTATGTTGGTATTCCACTATGTTCCTGAGCTCCTCTCTAGATTTATTAATCATTTCTTGCACTATGACCACAATCTCTGCTGTTATCTGAGAAAGTATTTCTGATTTCATTTTTTCCAGATCCCCTTTTGTTGCCAGTTCAGGGAGTCCAGGTGGTTGAGTGTCAGAGTGTTCCATCTCCTTTCCCTTTGGGGTTGCTGTAGGTGATCTGGAAGTCTGGTTATGAGACTTGTTCACGTGTCTTCTCATTTTGACCTGGTGTTGGGGTGGAGTGCTGTTGGCCCCTGTTTGGCTCACCTCCTCTGAGCAGGGAGTGGTGGGACAGTGGCTCAGTAGCCCCTACCTCTGGTCTGGGAGCATCAGGACAGACAGCAGCTCAGAACACTTACCTCTGAGCTAGGAGTGGTGGGATGGACACCGTCCTGAAAATCCCTTCCTCTGAGCTGGGAGCAGTGAGAGTGTGGCTTAGAAGCCCCTTCCTCCAGGCCGGGAGTGGTGGGATGGACAGCGACCTGGAAGCCTCTTTCTCTGGGCAGGGAGTGGTGGGACAGTGGCTCAGAAGCCCAGAAGTCACTTTGAAACACCACATTCTACTTGAGTTCATTTACACAAAAATCTGGAGTATGCAAAATGAGTAATGGAACACACATTAGTGGCTGTCTGGTGATGGAGGATGTATGGAAGGACTCGAGAAAATGGCTCTCAAGTAATAAGGAAACGTTCACAACTGAGGCTTGTTTAACGACCTACATTTTGATGACATCTTTATGGCTTCAAGTGTGTGACAACACTTACCAAATTTCCCATTTTAAAAATGAGCCACTGAATCTATGCAATTTTACTACAACAGTTGTTTTTAAATCATATGGCAAAATAAATTGTTTCCAGCTCAGAACAATGTTCTCTTTTAAAAACCTAAAAGTATAATACTTTGACATACAGCTCATAACTGTATGAATAATTCTCCTTATAATCATAGAACTGTTAAATTCATCAACCATTTGACCATGTTACCTGCCTATGTAAAGAACTTTGGTATGCATTAGTCCACTGCATCCAAAGCACATTTTCTTGTTTGTGGTCACATATCACACAGCTTAGAACATAGTCTGTCTTGCAATTCTAAAGAAAGTTTTCTTCATTTGATTAAATAGATAGTTACAGGTCAAGATTTCAGAGCACAACTTCATATTATTTATTAGTCACATGAATAATTTATGTTGCTGGGCTGATTTATATAATGCTTTACTTATCTATGTGTTCTGATTTTAAGAGTATCCAATACTTGATATCATTCTCAATAAAGCCATCCCCAGGAGATGTCCAAGATCATTATTTCCATGACTCTTGGTTTCTTCAGAGCATAGGAAAGGTCAATTTGCCCCAAGAGACAGCTTTGGTAAATATATGTCAGGATGAAGAAAAGCACTTACATAGCTCCTTTCTCCACTCTACACGGATGCCTTAAGAACACATCAGAAGAGAAGACTAACAGAGAATGTTGTCTAAGAGAAAAACTTGTGTTTAGTAAGTCATCTCATCTCTCTGATTTTCTGTTTCAAGTGTTTGTTAAAATATTCCTATGTCTCTGTTTTAAGGATGCCCACCATGCTTGGAGTTCAGTACAACCTCTTTAGCTTCTAACATTTTCAGAAGGCAATCCAGGTGTTTTTTGTAGCTGTCCTACTTCTATTGGAATTTCTGTAGTCTTAATAAGAGTACACACACCACCAAAATGCATGTCATCAGGGATGCTTTGAGGTTGGCTTAGGTAGATCACAATTCTTTGCTTGTTAGTGAATATGAGCAGCTTCCCAGTATCCTGTTCAAATGGTCTCTATCTTTTACGGGGATGAAAATGTTTATATCACCGAGTGAATAGTATTTAAAATACCTTTTAGCACAGAGATAGAAGCAAAAACAATTAATAAAAGAATGAAAAATATAATGAGAAGTGACCCAAAACTTTTTTCCTACAGAAAGAGTATTAAAATTCACATAATGAGAACAAAGGATGGCATCATGAGGTCCTGGAAAAGACCTGTGTGTTTTATGTGTATTTTATAATGTAAGAAATCCATTGAGTTGTCTAAATATTAAAATATGATTTAGAAAATGATTGCAAAAATAGAAGTATTAAGAATATTATAGGGTTTAATATTTTACAGTGAAAAACATTTAGAGGACATTAGTTCTAGAGAGGAATGACAATTTACTGATTCTCTGAAATATTGGTTAATTTTAATATGGTAATATAACTACTCAGAAATATTTGAATACAGTCAATTACAGAACTGATATTTTAAAAAGCTATATATTTTCTTATTGGTCAATTGACTCCTAAGAATGAACATAGTAATCTCTTAGCAATTTGCTAGGACTTTTCTCTCTCCAACACATTTGAAAATCTGCTTTTTTACCATCAACTATCATCTATGTAACTTATTTTAGCAACTGTAGAATAAGCTTTTTTAAAACATTTATCTAGGAAAATTTTGTATTGATATGAAGTTCAATTTGTAGCAAATGGTCAGATTGTTAAAATTTTACAGGGGGATGGACTTATTGGGTATAATATCAGTGCACTTTACTTAGATATCACTAAAATCTCTGTTACTCATGATATGCTTATTTGTAATTTATGAGGCTATTATTATACATCCCTTTTTATCAAGATTAAAAAATGAGCAACAGAAATTGAAATGTTGCCAAGAGAATTAACAAAGGGACAAAAAATGAACAATTATTTTTCAATCATTCATTTTGAGAAGTATTTTCAACTTACTTAAAACAGTATAAATAATATTGTATTTAGAGGTAAATAATAGTATTCATTGATGATTAACTTACATTCATTCAGCACTAACAGTAAATTATGTACACTTTGTTTACATGTGTATATAATTTCTTTTAATCTTAGATATAACAAATAAGATGATAGGTCACATTTGTAAATTAGATAGTGTATAGGCTAGAATATTTCAAGACCTAGAGATTTCATAGCATCCATTCTTATAATTGAAGTTAAATATTTTTTTCTTTTTTTTTAAAGTAGGAGGATATTTATTGATGTGAAAGCTCCTGAAGGGCAGGCAGGGTCCCGAGTGGGTAGCCAAAGAACCCACTTTACAGAGAAATTTTATAGGGTGAAATCCACGTGGGTACGACATGGGCCACAGCCATGAACAGCCAATAAGGTTACAAGTATAGTCACTTAGGTAAAGGTCCAATTGGGAAGCAAGTCATGTAGCGAGCATACAAGGATTTTCAATAAGGGGGGACGGGGGGGTCAAGGATATTTCCTGGAGAGGCTGGGTTAAGACCTTGACCCCTCCAACCGAGTGACTGATACCTATTTAGAATATTAATCACTGGTCTAAACATTTTTTCTTAAAAAGCTTTAATTATATGGTACTCTCTGAGTTCAAGTTGAATCTGAGTTAACTTCCCTTTTGGTTAATGTGTATATACAGGACTTTACAATAATATTTTATTCCTATTGATTTAGTTTAAATAATTTCTACTACATCATAAATTTAAATTGATGTAAATCATGTCCTTGGTTTTTCATATAAATCTTCAAGTCTTTAATAAATCTCTTTCATGAACATTTATTTTAGAGAATAAGAAAACAATTTTAATATTATGATGTCTTAAGGGAGGAAATCCACCAAGGCTTTAAGGAATGATCGTACAGAGTGTAAGAAAATACAACATTGCATCCTATCATTTGTATTGAAATTCAACATCAGTTCACTGCCTCCTTCCCCAATTGTATGACAACATTTGCTATATAGTGAAATGCTTGTTGGTGCTGCACTCAATTTTTTTTTGTTTTGCTCCACTGTTAGACCAAAGCTAATTCTAGATGAAAACAGTCATCTTTCAGCTTTTCGTTTTGCTTTCTTGCTTTTGTTACTTCATTTCTTGTAAAAATACATTTCTAATAAAGTATTTGCATAACAATCCAATCTCATGCTCTACTTCTAGGAAACAATCTTACTCATTTATCTTCTTTTTGATGCATATACCTTTAATATTTGGACATGATTTGTCATTGCCATTACATTTTTCATTTGCAGATACAGGCTTTAAAAAGTTAAATGTCATTCCTTCTCCAACTAACCAATAATCTAGCCTTCTCTCTAGGTTAATTCAGAAGAAATACTGAATAAAATGGACAAAGGAAATCAGTCTGTAGTATCCGAATTTGTGCTTCTGGGACTTGGAAATTCATGGAATATTCAGATTTTACTCTTCTTGTTATTTTTGATGCTTTATCTGATGATTCTATCTGGAAATATTGCTGTCATGGTCTTAATCATCCTGGATCCTCAACTCCATTCTCCTATGTACTTCTTGTTGGCCAATCTGTCATTTGTTGACATGTGGCTTTCCTCAGTGACAACTCCTAAGATGATCACAGACTTTCTCAGGGAGAACAAGATCATTTCCTTTGGCGGTTGCATGTGCCAGATCTTCTTTGCACATTTCATAGCAGCAAGTGAAATGGTTCTCCTGGTGGTAATGGCCTATGACCGCTATGTGGCCATCTGCAAACCATTGCACTACTCCACCATCATGAGCCTGCACAGGTGCATTGGTCTGGTGGTGACTGTGTGGTCAGCTGGCTTTGTGCATTCCATGAGTCAGTTGGTTGTCATTGTGAAGCTGCCTTTCTGTGGGCCCAGGGAAATAGATAGTTTCTTCTGTGATATACCACTGATAACAAAGCTAGCCTGCGTGGATTCATATAATTTGGACATTTTAATAAACGTTGACTGTGGGCTTGTGGCTGTAACCTGCTTTGTTCTGTTACTGATATCCTACACATACATTCTTCTCACTGTCCACCAAAGCTCTAAAACAGGTGCTTCCAAGGCACTGTCTACCTGCACTGCCCACATCACAGTGGTGGTGATCTTCTTTGTGCCCTGCATCTTCATCTATGTGTGGCCACTAAACATCACTTGGCTGGACAAATTTCTTGCTGTCTTTTACTCTGTTTTTACTCCTCTCCTTAATCCAGCTATTTATACACTAAGAAATAAAGACATGAAAAATGCTATGAAAAGATTCAGAAGCTATTATATGGATTCAAAGGATAATACATAATGTTTAGAAACCTCATTATGAGTACTTCATATTGACAACACACTGACTATATAACATTGGTAGAAATTAAGGCAATTTAGTTTATATCTATAATTTATTCTAGCCTATACATGCATATATATATATATATAAATATTATTACCATTAAGGCTTTTATGATTTAGTAATAAGCCAGCAGATCATTGTAATTATTTCCTTAAAATCCAAGCAGAAATTATCCTTTTTATTGAGATAATATCTAATCAGACTTTCTATGTTTTAATAATACAAAGAAGAACTTAAAATTTATTTAACAAACTCCTCAGTCTATTATGATGGATATTTTAATGAACTATTTCTGAATATTTTGCTAACACCATTTAAAAATATATATGTTGTTCCGAGAGACACTCCCCATACCCTTTGTTCACCTTTTGCAAAAGGCGTCTTCATTACTATTTTTGGTTTATTCTGGCTTTCCATCAAAATATTAACTGTGTACAGAAAAAAAAGAGAATTAGAGATGAAATAAAAGTGACTAAATAGGGGATAGCAGTGTAATTAACTCTATATGGTTTTTCATTAAAAGTTTTAAAATAAATATTTCTTAATGCTATTTTTGAATGTCATTCTCAAGGACTAAGTTTATTTTGAAGTCATTATTTACCACTTGTGCAAAATATGAAACATATCTCCCTCAGGGCAGTGGTCATGATTTTGCTGGTTAATTTTCAAAACAGCAATTTGATACAGTGGATAGTAGTACACAATTAACAATCATACTCTAAGAAAATCAATGCATGTCAATTGTTAGATTCAATTATTTATAAAATTTAATTTTTAAGGAGTTTTTTCATACACTTTTTACTTGCAGTTTAAAATATTCTTAAGGGCCTGAGAGATGTATATTAGTGATAGAGTGCTTGCCTAGCTAATGTGAGGCCCTGGGCTCAGTTATAAGCACTGCAAAAAAGAAAGAAAGAAAAAGGAAAGAAAGAAAGAGAGAGAGAGAGAGAGGGAGGGAGAGAGAGAGGGAGGGAGGGAGGGAGAGAGAGAGAAAGGAAGGAAGGAAGGAAGGAAGGAAGGAAGGAAAGAAGGAAGGAAGAGAGAAAGAGACAGAAAGTCTTAAAATTTTGAAAGGTTGGGTGGGGATTTAGCTCAGTGGTTCTGCTGCCTGCCTTGTAAGCGCACAGTCCTGAGTTTGATCTCCAAGACCAAAAAAAAAAAAAAATTGAAACATCTTTTTCTTCTATAATTACACATTAAATGAATTAAAACTGACTTATAGGAACAATACAGTTCCCTTAGTAAGTTCCAAACAAGATGAAATGACATACTTAGTTGCTATTTTTCTTAATATGGAAACAAAATGGTAAAATAAAAATTTATCATGCTTGGCTGCCTGTTCCATGTCATCACACTATATATAGTATAGCCTTCAACACTTTTATAATCTACAAATTATGAGTAATTAAAGAAAAATTCAAGATATGTATATATATGTAATTTAATTTAGTTTTATGTTTTCTTCAAAGGATTCAAAAGCAAATTGAATCCAAGACTGTACATATACTACATGGCATTGAACAGTGCAATACAATGATCATTTTTTACAAAGAAAGAGTGTAACTCATGCCAAGGATAAAATACCAGAACATTCCTATTACCACAAAAAATGGTTGGAAACTCGTAATCCCCAGGTTTGTTTGATCTTGCTGTTTGAATTGTAAACCTAAGCACACAGCAGCACATGTGCAGCATTAAAGGACTAGTACTCAGCTCTTTGTGACTATTTGTATCTTACCTGTAACTTCAAGTTTTTCTCAAGGGTATAGCAATTCAACCACTTAGTAACAATCACTGTGTATTGTAAATACATTTACTACTAGTTAATACTGAATATTTTTATTTCATTATATATCCTTACAATTTAATTTGAGTGTGATAGATAATCCTGTATGTGTTCAGATTGGTGAATCACATGGTCATCAGCCCATTGCATCATTCATTGTTCTGTAAAATAAATTCCTTCATCTAAAATAATTTTGTACTGAATGTTACTATGGTGAATAAGTCATTACTTAAATCTATAAAAGGTGGTTCAAGCTGAGGTAATACTATTTACCAATACAAAGGAATATTTTATTGATTTAAAACTACATGATAAACATAAAAATAAGTTTGATGAGTGAAAGAAGTCACACTGAAACAGTACAGCCTACTTGAGTTCATTTATACAAAACTCTGGAATATGCAAAATGAGTAATGGAACACACATTAGTGCCTTTCTAGGGATGCAGGATGTATGGACGGACTGCAGAGAGGGGCAACCAAGAGATAAGGGAACTTTCAGAACTGAGGCACATTTAAGTACTTACATTTTCATGATGTTTTCATGGTTGTATGTGAAAACATGTATAAATTTGGGCATTTAAAAGTTGAGCAACTTACTATATGCAATTTACAAAAACAGAGTTGTTTTTAAATCTTAGTTCAAAATAAATTATTTTAAACTCACATCAATGTCTGCTTTTAAAACCTAAAGTATAATAACAACATGACATACACTTCATAACAGGCGATGTTCCTTAGAGTCATCAAATTATTGAAATGCATCAGTCATTTGATCATCTTACTGCCCATTTAAACAACTTTGACATGCATCAGTTACTTCATCCAAAGCAGTTTCTTTTTTGTGGTCACATATCACACTATTTAGAATATTGAGACCAGAAGATAGACAAACAATAGATAGCCAGGATAGAGAATTGAGTAAATCAAAATAGCTTGTTGGAAAACTGAAAAACAAAGGGAAAGGAAACTCATGGAAATACGTCATGGGAAACTGTGAGAAGGCGAGCAGAGGAAATCTGTTCTCCTGATATCAAAGGCCTAGGTTAAAAAAAAAAACAAAAAACGGCAATCCATGTTGCAAAGGAAAGGGCCTGGGAGGCAGGGGAGCAGAGGATGCTTGTTCTGAGTCAGAGGTCTGTCTAAAAGTAGCAGCCACCCACTCACCAAAATAGCTTACTAAACTCTATATATAGACCCATAAACTGTGCACCTTTTCAAGAGTCCTTGGAGCCCCTCTAAGTTAGAGAGAGCTTTTTGTTTTCTTTCTAAAGAACTATACCCAGCTGGTTCACCAGTGCTGTGTCCCTGGGCTTCATTCTTCATGGTCCTCAGGACATGAGCCCAAAAGGAGGAAAGAATTGGTATATTATGATCTCTCATGAAACTGTAAAGAAAATATTCCTTCATCTGATTATATAGATACAGTTATTGATATATTATGATCTCTCATGAAATTGTAAAGAAAATGTTCCTTCATCTGATTATATAGATACAGTTACAGGGTGAGATTGCAGAGAACTTTTCCATACTACTAATTACTCAGATGCATAATTTTTGAAACTTCACTAATTTGTAATGCTGGACTGATATATGTAATGCTTTACTTATCTATGTCTTCTGATTTCAAGAGTATTCAACACTTAATATCATTTTAACAAAACCATCCCAGGAGATGTCCAAAATCATTATTTCCACAATTGATGATTTGTTTAGCACACAGAAAAGGTAAATTTGTCCCAAGAGAAGCCTTTGGTAGTTGATATTGTCAGGATGAACACAGGTGAACATAGATCTTGTCTCTACCTCACAGGAATGTCTTAAGTACACATCAGAAGAGAGCACTAACAAAGAACATTGTCTAAGAGTAAAAAGTGTGTTTAGTAAGTCATCTCATCTCTCTAATTCTCTTTTCTAAGTATTTCTTAAAGTATTTCTCTGTATCTATTTTAAGGATGCCCATCCTACTTGGGATTGAGAACAGCCTCTTTAGCGTCTGACATTTTCGATGGCAGTAGATGTGTTTTCTTTGGCTGACCTAATTTTACCTGAATTTCTGTGATTTTAACAACATTGTGCAGACCACCAAATGCATGGCCTCAAGGTTGCTCTGAGGTGGGCTTGGGAGATCACAATTTTTTGCTTGTTCTTAAATTTGAGCAGCTAGCAGGTATCTTGTTCAAGTGGCCACCATCTTTTATAAGGTAAAATTTTTTATATCACAAATAGAAGGCTATGTAAAATATGTTTTACCATAGATACTGAATTAAAAATAAAATACTACAAATCTAATGAAAAGTGATCCAAACGTAGTTCCTGGAGAGCTGGGATTAAAATTTATAACTTGAAAACAAAGGAAGTCATCTTGAGGTCCTAGAATAAGCCCCTGTGTTTTATTAATATGTATCTTAGGCAATTCATTGAATGGTCTTAAATCCAAGAATAAAGGCTGGGGATTTAGCTCAGTGGTTCCGCAGCCTGCCTCAAAAGTGCAAGGTCCCGAGTTTTATCCCTGGTACCCAAAATAAATAAATAAATAAATAAATAAATCCTAGAATATGATTGCAAGAATAAAATTATTAAGAATATCAAAGGGTTTAGAATTTTCAGCGAAAAATACTATTTATGAAACACTCTAAATTCAAGAAAAGTTATTTTTTCTTTATACTTCCTTTTGCATCTTTGCAACACATCTATTAGGTCATGTAAGCTCTTTTTGCAGATAAGAATATCTAAACAGAAATAGGGCTAGTACAATGTCATGAGCTCAAAAAGTAATGAAGTGAGATGGCTATCACGTTAAACTAATTTAAAAACTAATTTAAAAGTTTACTGAGTCTCCTAAATATTGTTTAATTTTAATATAGTGATATAACTACTGGAAAATATTTACATAATGGGCCAGGGATTTAGCTCAGTGGTTCCGGGGCCTGCCTTGCAAGCTCAAGGTCCTGAGTTCGATCCCCGGTACCAAAAATACCCCCAAATAAAACAAAAAGTATTTACATAATACTAATTAAAGTACTGATTTTTAAAATATTGTTGACCAATTGTTTACTAAGAATGAACATAGTTATCTTTCACCAATATGCTAGGACTATTCTCTCTCCACTATATTTAAAACTTGCTTTTCTGTTATTCATTATCACTGAGTAGTATATTTTAGCATGTATAGAATTATTTTTTAAACATTTTTCCTGGAAAATTTCTCTACTGACATTAAATTAAGTTTGGAGAACAGGGTCAGATTGTTGAGATTATACAGAAGCATAAACGTATTGGACATAAAATCAGTGTACTTTGCTTAGATATTATGTAAATATTACCAAGTCATGCTTATTTATGTTAGGAGGCTATTTATTATCATAGCTCATCCTTTCAAGATTAAAAATGAGAAACACCAATTGAAGTGATGCCAAGAGAGTTAGCAAAGTGATAATGAAGACGAGCAATTATTTTTCAATCAGCCAACCTGACAAATATTCTCAATATACTTACAGATCAATATAAGGAATATCATTCATATTTAGTGTTGAATAATTGTATTCACTAGAGATTAACTTTACGTTCATTCAAAAGTAACAGTAAGTTATGTACTTTGTTTACATGTGTGTGTAATTTCTTCTAATCTTGGAAATAATTTATAGATGATAGATTAAATTTGTAACTTTCTTGGTTTAAAAACTAGAATATTTCAAAGCCTAGAGATTCACATCATTCATTTATATAATTGAAGATACAGTATATATTTTCTCATAAGAAATTTTATTGATAAGGAATTCTCTGACTTCATATTTCAATCTAAATTAGCTTCCCCTTTGTTTAATGTATTTAAACATGACTACATTGATATTTTATTCTTCTTCTAGTTTGTTAAGTAAATTCTATTATAGATTTAAACTGATGATAAGTTATGGTCTTATTTTTATAAATATCTTCATGCCTTCCAAATAATCTCTCATATAGAGATTTTTTCAAACATTTGTATTAGAAAATTAGAAAAAAATTAAATTTATGATGTCTTAAGTTATTAGCTCCACTAAGGCTTGAAGGAATCATGATAGAGAGCATAAAAAAATACAACATTATCTCCTATCATTCATATTGAAATTCAATGTGAGTTCCTCATCATCTTGCCAACCACATGACTGAGTCCTGAATATTTGTTATATTGTAAAATGATTGTTGGTGCTGCATTAGGTTGTTTTTTTTTTTTGCTCCACTGTTAGGCATGAGCTAGTTTACAGATGAAAACAGTGATCTTTAGCTTTTTACTTTGATTTCTTGCTTTATTTACTCCATTTTTTAGGAGAGTAATTTCCTGATAAAACATTTACATAACAATTCCATATCATACTCTGCTTCTAGGAAAGTTAATCTTACTCAAAGTGCTCCTTTTTGTGGAATAAAGCCATTCAAGTTTGGCTAAGATTTCTCATTGCAATTTTACTTTTCAGTTGCAGATATAGATTTTCAAAAAGTTAAACACCACACTGCATTCAACTAAATGATCATCTAGCTGTCTGTCTAGGTTAATTCAGAGGAAATACTGAATAAAATGGACACAGGAAATCAGTCTATAGAATCAGAATTTGTTCTTCTGGGACTTGGAAATTCATGGAATATTCAGGTCTTACTCTTCCTGATATTTATGATTATTTATCTGATGACTCTAACTGGAAATATTGCTGTTATTGTCTTAATTATCCTGGACTCTCAACTTCATTCTCCTATGTACTTCTTGTTGGCCAATCTGTCATTTGTTGACATGTGGCTTTCCTCTGTGACAACTCCTAAGATGATCTCAGACTTTCTCAGGGAGGACAAGACCATTTCCTTTGGAGGCTGCATGTGCCAGATTCTCTTTGTCCATTTTATTGGAGCGGGTGAGATGGTTCTCCTGGTGGTAATGGCCTATGACCGCTATGTGGCCATCTGCAAACCTCTGCACTACTACAGCATCATGAGCCTGCCCAGGTGCATTGGGCTGGTGGTGATTGCGTGGACAGCTGGCTTTGTGCATTCCATGAGTCAACTCGTTGTCATTATGAAGCTGCCTTTCTGTGGGCCCAGGAAAATAGATAGTTTCTTCTGTGATATACCACTGGTGACCAAGCTGGCCTGTATAGATTCCTATAATTTGGACATTTTAATAAATGTTGACTGTGGACTTGTGGCTGTAACCTGCTTTGTTCTGTTGCTAATATCCTACACATACATTCTTCTCACTGTTCGCCAAAGCTCTAAAACAGGTGCCTCCAAGGCACTGTCCACCTGCACTGCCCACATCACAGTGGTGGTGATCTTCTTTGTGCCCTGCATCTTCATCTATGTGTGGCCACTAAACATCACCTGGTTAGACAAATTTCTTGCTGTATTTTACGCTATATTTGTTCCTCTCCTAAATCCAGCTATTTATACACTGAGAAATAAAGAGATGAAAAATGCTGTGAAAAGATTCAGAAGTTATTTTCTTTATTCCAAGGAAAATACATAATCCTCAGAAACCTCTTCAGAAGTACCTCAACTTGACAACATACTGACTCTATAACATAGGTAGAAATTAAATGATTTTAGTTGATATCCATAACTTATTCCATTCTCCACATGCACCTATACAAATTGAATATAATTCAGGGATTTAAAAACTTACTAATAACCCGGAAGTCCACTGTGAATTATTTCCTTAAAATTCAAACAGGAATGATTGTGTTTTGTAGGCATATATCTAATCATTTTTAAAGGTTTTTAAATTAAGTTTATTGGTACATTTTAGGTATACAATACAGTTACATTCATCATTGGGATCGTGTACCTTTACATGATGTATCTTGGTTCTTATTTTTTCCCCATTCCCCTTCCCTCCATTCACCTCCTCCACCCTTCCCTATTTACAAAGACTTTGTTTCCTGAAAGTTTTAATAATATAAAGAACAATTTAAAATTTCTTTAACAAACTCATAAGTCCATTCTGATGGACAATATTTTAATGGACTGCTCTTGAATATTTTTCTCACTCCAATTTAAAATATATATTTTGTACCTTGACACTTTCCTCAAAACTTTCATTCATCTTCTGTCAAAAGGCAACTTCATTACTATATTTGACTTATCCTGCCTTACATCAACATACTATCAATGTGTTAAGAAAAAAAAGAAGAATCAAGAGAGGAAATAAAGGCAACAACCTAAATAGTTGTAGTTAAACCTATGTAATTGTTCATCAAAACCATTAAAATAAGTATTATTTAATGGTATTTTAAAATCTCATAATTGAATTATTAAAATCTTGAAGCATCTTACCCTGAACCAGTGATCATGACATTGCTAATTCTCAAAACTGCAATATTCAATACAGTGGATAATGGATAATAAACAGTTAATTATATTCTAAAAATATCAATGCATTCCAATTATTTGTTTCAATTACTTTCCAAATTTCATTTGTAAGGACTAATTGAATATACCTTTTTGCACTTTAAAATGTTGTAAGGAAGATGAAAAATGTATTTTAGTGGTAATGTATTAGCCTGGCTTGTGTGAGGCTCTACACTGAATTACCTACACTGAAAAAAAAAGGTGAAAATATACTTAAAAGTCTGAAATATGTAACATTTTCTTTCTTTTATAATTATACATTAAATGGATTGAAACTGAATTGTAATAACAATAAAATTTCATTTAAAAGTCCTAAAACAAGAAGACATGACATATGTTGTTTATGTTTTTCTTAATACTGTTGTTTCTTAAACAAAATTGTAAAACAAAAATTTGTCATTCTTAGCTGCCTGTCCAATGTCATCATTCTGTCAATACTTTTGAGACTTTTATGTCTCAATTATGAATAAAGAAAATTTGAGATATATTAATATTCTTTATTTATATAATTTGTTTTCCTTCATTTAAGAAGTTTTAAAAAATTGATTACAAGACTGTGCATTTGTTTCATGCCATTGCATATTGCAATAAATTATTATTATTTACAAAGAAAATTACCAAGTCATACCAAGGATATAATATGAGAACATCCCTATTACCCCAAATTTTGGAATTTTTTTTTTTCCTTTGTACAGAGGATCAAACTCAAAATCTTGTGCTTTCAAGGCAGGAGCAGGGCCACTGAGCTGAATATGTAGCTCCTTTTGTATATGTTTTAATCCACATTTTTTTTTCCTTTGATGATCATATCCTTTTTTTTCATTAAGTTTATTGGTACATTTTAGGTATAAAATACAGTTACATTCATTGTTGGGCTCTTGTACTTTTACATGATGAATCTTAGTTCTTATTTTTTCCCCATTTCCCTGCCCTCCCTTCACCCCCTCCACCCTTCCCTATTTACAAAGACTTTGTTTCCATTTTTTCCTTTTATCATATTTTTTCTTTTCCCTTCTTTCCTTTCCCCTACCCTTCCCATTTCCCCTACTCCTTTCGACCTTTTCTTCTGATTTCACATTATCCATTATACCATTTGAAATTTATTTGTACTTTTAATTTTTAATCCACAGTTTTGTTTGGTCTTATAGTATGAATTGTAAACCTAAGCACATACCAGTGGCATTAAAGGAGTAACAGACAACTATTTGACTGTTTGGTTGTAACCTATAACCTCAAGTCTTCCTCAAGGTTTAGCAATTTACTCACTTAGTTGGAATCACTCTACACTTTAAATATGTTTATTACTAACCATCATGCTAATTTTTTATTCCTTTATATATCCTTATAATGTAATCTGAGTGTTGTGTATAATCCAGTATGTGTTCAGATTGGTGAATCACATGGTCTTCAGCCTATTGCTTCATTTATTGTGCTATAAAATAGACTCCTTGATCTAAAATAATTTGTACTCAATGTCACTCTGGTGGATAAATCATTGCTTAAATCTATAGAGAGTGGTATAAGCTGAGGTAATTCAATAAAGAGGAAAACTCATATCAATCATATGTGTTCACTTCATTGAGACAAAATTTCACTTTTTCCAAGCTATAAGGAACCCATTATAATTGACCAATAGGTGAGAGATCAATCAGTATACTAAGACAAATTAATGGTTCAAAATTAAAGAGACTTATTAGTCTTAATAGCCAGAGGATGCTTTGTGAAGAACCCATGTTGTTCACTGGCATCTGATATATGACTCCAGTCATTTTACATAAAAGTATTTGTATGGCTAGGAATAGAGAGTAACACAATAATGTTCATCGGTTGACCTGATTTTTTAACGTTTTCTGTGGAATGGATTCAACTGGCAAGTACTCAAGGGAGATCCTTGTATTTACACAATGAGTTTTCATTCTAAGAGCTGTCACCAGCATTCTTGTCAATTTTGTCACTGACTTTCCAATTCTATTCTTTCTAAATCCAGAATCTGTAATCAAAACATTATCAACCCTTCATGAATCAATATGAATCAATGCTTACTTTCAGCCAACTTGAGCAATGAAATTCATTACTTCATTTCTTTCCAGTGGGTAATTTCTCCATTCTACTATCCTTACAGGCACTAATATAACACTAACCATAACTGTCACTTTATCATAATACTTCACTTAGTGGCACTCTGACACTGAAGACTTTTACTTCTAGTTGCTTTTAATTACTGGTCCTAATTTGCAATCATTAACAAAACTCTGTACATCCAGGCCCAAGTTTTTACCCATTACTCCATAAAGAAAGTTTTTATGAAGTCAGATGTATATAGTAAAGAACAGAGGGGAATCCATTTATAGGTGATGAAGAAAAGAGTTGAAGTATGTTAATTATAAAATGAAAGTTAATTATTATTTGAACCTACCTAATTTGATCTCTTCCATACCATTTCCACTGTATAATAAATCAAAATATCAAAATATTTGTATACCGATTTTACATTCTGAAGAATGATATTGTATGCATGTCATAATATGGAGCTTAGGTCACAAATTACTTTTAGTCCAAGTTGATATATTTAATATGTAACTGATCACTACAGAATGCTGGCAAGTGAAATTCAAGAAAAGTTACTGAGGTGCTTTATTTCCAATGCATCCCAAATACTTCCTTTTTCCTGATTATTAGGTATAAAAGGAGCTAGACTATCAATGCAGGTGATTAATATGATGCTTTCTAGACTGTTGAGATGATTAATATTTTTGAAGTTATCATATGTCTTTATATTACAATAAAATTGTATTTAAGTACATATATAGTTTTTGATAGTTATAAATATTTAGTCCTTCTAATAAAAATGTACTCTCATGTAAATAATCAAGGGTATATAGCCCTCCAGAAGAAAATCTCAAAGTATTTTATTTATTATATTAAATTAACCTCATAAAACTCGTAGTATACTATCAAGAATTAATAGTTAAAAGAAAGATAATTTTATTACATCAACCTGATTCCACATAAATTATGTAGAATGTGGATTGTGTGACTTTTTTCAAAATTATTGATGCTATAAATTATTCAAAAGAAAAGGCAACGCTTCCACACTGGAGCTTCTCACTTCTGTCTTTCCTAGACCTCCTCCCTTGTTTTATGGATTTCTGAGCTGTTTATACCATATTTGGAATATCAGATTATTATATAGAATCTAAAGTCTAGTAACAAAGGTGATCACATATAGAATAAAATAATGACTCCTACTTATGAGTACATAGTTAAAATCAGAATATTCTAATATGATAAGGGTGGTATTATAAATCACATTTAACACTGGTATAAATATTAAATGGCAAAAGTTTTATAATTATTATTTATTAATTAAAAATATAGTAAATCAACTTCGAAAATTTTAAATGTGGGGCTGGGTTTGGAAAGAAGCTTATCAGCTTAAAATAATCTGTTATAATCATTAGATTTTTTTTAGGTAAGGCCCACGTTACGTGCAGCATAGGAAATTTAGAGTAGTTGTACAAAAGACAGAGACAATGGAATCAAAGCCCACCAGTATAGAAAACTCATTGTAACAAAGAGGAAGACAGAGAGAAGGGAATGAAAGAATAAAAAAAATTAATTAATGCAATATTGAGTTTTTATTTATTGAAAATTACCTTAAAAGTTAGTGTATAAATTATTCGATTAAAAAACATAGAGTGGAATAATGAATACAAAAGAATGACCAAAGAAATATTGTCCACAAGAAATGCACTTTAAATTTAAGGACACTACTTTGATGTAAAACTGAAGGGCTACAATGGCACTTCTAACTTCTCCAGTTACAGATATCCCTCTGCTAGCTATCCTCCTCCAACTGCTTGGGGGGTCTCATGTAACCCAAGTATACAATGCTTCCTCCTTCAGCATATCTGCTTTGGAAATTCCTACTTATAATCCCCTACCTACCAACACTGTTCCTGGCTACATTACCAAGGTCTTGGTTTGACACCTATTGTACCTTCAGCTCTGACAAACACTTCTGCAAGTTCTTTCAAAAGGAGAGCTTCCTATATGGCAGGGAAGGAGATATGGACTCCATTTATGGAAATTACAGCCATGGACAACAACAATCTACATGGAGTTCTATGCACAGCACAGCTGAAAAGCATTTTAGGCACAAATCAGGGAAATGACTGACATAAGTGCTGAAACTTCATCCTTTAATATTTAAACCAACAAAGCAGCTAATGTCCTCTCAACAGCAAAGGAAATTCAGCAGACAGTCGAGTAAGTCTCTGACCCCTTGTTCCTACAGCACTGATAAAAACTCATTGGGATCAAGATCTAGTGAATCCTTTGGAATGCACATATTACCTCTAATGAGTGAGCATGGGAACAAGCACAGGAAGCTCTGCTTTCACAAAATGCAAGGCCCTGAACTTCATGCAGCTACCTCATCCAGCTACTCTGTGTACAAACAAATGAAGAATACTGACACACACCTCACTGACTTTGTAACCAAAGACATAATCACCCAAGGACCTCCAGTGGACTAGAATGACATTGCTACCATTATTCTGATTCCAAAACCAGACCAGGATCCAACCAAAAAAAAATAATATAGATGTAAAGATCCTCAACAACATACTGACAAGCAAAATGCAATGAGTCATCAAAAAATCACACATTGAATCTATATAGCAGTTTTGGAAGTATGGCTATTTTCACTATGTTGATCCTTCCTGTCCAGGAGGAAGGAATGTCTTTCCATTTTCTGATATCATCTTCAATCTCTCTTTTCGGCATACTATAGTTTTCAGAGAAGAGATCTTTGCTTTCTTTTGTTAGGTTGATTCCTGGGTATTTCAGTTTATTGGATGCTATTGTGAAAGGAATTGTTTGCCCGATTTCTGTCTCAGTGAGTCTGTTGTTCATGTAGAGGAAAACTATTGATTTTTGTGTGTTAACCTTGAATCCAGCTACCTACTGAATTTGGTTATTAAGTCTAAAAGACTTTTGGTGGAGTTCTTGGGGTCTTCTATATAGAGTATCATGTCATCTGCAAATAATGACAATTTGACTTCTTCATTTCCTATCTTTATTCCTTTTATTTCTCTTGTCTAATTGCCATGGCTAATGTTTCCAAAACTATATTGAACAAAAGTGGTGATAGTAGACATCCTTGTCTTGTTCCTGTATAGATTCAATGCAATCCCAATTGGAATCCCAGCACCATACTTCACGGACCTTGAGAAAACAATCCAAAAATTCATTTGGAACAAGAAGAGATGCAGAATACCAAAGCAATTCTAGGTAACAGAGACATGGCAGGGGATATCACAACCCCCAACTTGAAACTACACTACAAAGCTACTGTGATAAAAAGAGCATAGTATTGGAAAAGAAAGAGACCTGAGGACCAGTGGAACAGATTAGAAGATGGAGAAACAACTCCAGACACACTCAGCCATCTCATCTTCGATAAAGGAGCCAGATACCCTCACTGGAGGAAAGATAGCCTCTTTAATAAATGGTGCTGGAAAAATTGAATTTCACCATGTCAAAGATTAAAACTAGACCTATATCTCTCACCATGCACTAAACTAAAATAAAAATGAAATAAAGATCTAAATATTAAAATAGAAACATTGAATCAGCTGGAACATAGGTTAGGTGAAACTCATGAAGACATTGGTGTAGGAAAAGATTTTATGAACAAAACCTCAGTTGCCTGTGAACTAGCACAAATAATCAACAAGTGGGATCTCTTCTTATTAAAAAGCTTCTGCACAGCAAGGGAAACTACCAGCAATGTAAAGAGACAATCCACAATGTGGAAAAAAATCTTTACCTGCTGTTCCTCAGACAAAGATCTACTATCTAGAATATATAAAGAACTTAAAAAGATCAGACCTCCCAAATTTAAAGATCCAATTCAGAAATGGGCATGTGAAATGAACAGACATTTCTCCAACAAAGAAATATAAATAGCAAATAAACACATGAAAAAATGTTCAACATCACTCGTCATTCGAGAGATGCAAATGAAAACAACACTGAGATTCCACCTCACCCCAGAAAGAATGGCTGCTATATGAAATCAACCAATAAGAAATGTTGGAGGGACTGTGGGGAAAGAGGAACCCTGCTCCACTGCTGGTGGGAGTGTAGACTGGTGCAACAACTATGGTTATCAGTATAGAGATACCTCAAAGAACTAGGACTGGAAGTCTCATTTGAGCCTGCTATTCCACTGCTGTGGATCTTCCCCAAAGAATTAAAAGAATCATACCACAGTGATATATGTGCACCTATGTTCATAGCAGCACAATTTGTAATAGCTAAAACTTGGAAGCAGCCCAAATCCCCACCAACTGGAGACTGGATAAAGAAAACGCATTTTTTTTATGAAATGGAATACTACTCAGCCATAAAAAATCAGAAATTAGAGATATTTATAGCTAAATGGATGCACACTGAGGCAATACTCTTAAGTGAAATAAATAGGACACACATGTATAAATGCTGAATAGTTTCTCTAGTTTGAGAAACTGAAAGTGTAAGTGAGGACTAAATGGTATGATAGATAATGTGAAATAGGAAGAAAAGGGGCATAGGGGAAGGGGAAGTGGGAGGGGTAGGGAAAAAAGAAAGAACAGAATGGAATTAATATGAGAAAATGAAAAAATGGAAACAAAGTCTTTATAAATAGGGAGGGATGGAGATGTTGAAGGGAGGGCAAGGGAAGGGGGAAAAATAAGAACCAAGAGAGATTATGTAAAGGTGCAAATTTCCAGTGATGAATGTAATTATATTGTATACCTAAAATGTACCAAAAATATAGAAATATTAAAAAAAAAATCACACATTGTGACCAGGTAGGTCTCCACCCAGGGATGCAAGTTTCATTTAACACATGCAAATCAATAAATGTAATACATTGAATAAATAGAAGCTAGGACAAAAATCCCACAATCTTTTCAATAGACCCAGAAAAAGCCTTTGACAAAATCCACCTGCTTTCCTGATGAAAACACGGAAGAAGTAGGTATAAAATGACCTTACCTGAATTTGATAAAGGCTATTTATGACAAATCTACTAGCTATATCACATTAAATGCAGGAAATCTAAAAGCTTTTCTCTAAAATGAGGAAGAACCTAAGGTTGTCCACTATCACTACTCCTGCTCAACATAGTAGTTGAAACATTAGCAAAAGCAATTAAGCAAGAAAAAATAATAAAATATATATGCATAGGAAAGGGATAAATCACATTATTATTATTATTTGAAAAAGACTTGATTTACTATATAGATGACCTCAAAAAATTCCCCAATAATCTTAGAAGTAATAACCAAATTTAGTAATGTAGCAGGATACAAACACAACATAGAAAAATCAATAGCATTCCTGTATACTAATAATGAACCCACTGATAAAGAAATTAGGAAAATACTACCACTAACAATAGCACCAAGAAAAATTACATACTACAGAATTTCCTTACCTAAGGAAATGAAAGGCTTCTACAATAAAACCTACCATACACTGAAAAAGGAAATTGAAGAGAAGATCAGAAAATGGAAATATGTTTCCTATTGCTGAATAGGCAGAACTAGTATAGTGGCCACACTTTCAAAATTGATATATAGATTTAGTACAATCCCAATCATTCTTCACAGACCTGGAGACAAGTATTCTAAGGTTATAATGGAACCAGATAGATCCAGAATAGCAAAAGCAATTCTGGATAAAAACAGAAAAGCAGAAAGCATCATAATACGAGAATTGAAGTTATATAACAAAGCTACTGTGTAAAAAACAGCATGGCTCTGCCACAAAAAAAGTCATTAAGATCAAAGAAACAGGATAGTGAATACAGAAACAACCCAAAGCACATTCAACTATTTAATCTTTGACAAAGGTGCCAAAACTATAGAGAAACAATACCCTCTTTAACAAATATTGTTGGGCAAACTGTCTATTGACATGCAGAAAATTGAATCTAGACCCCTATCCCACACTGTGTACTAAACTAAAATCAAAATGAGCCAAAGAACTAAATACTAACACAGAAAAATTTAATAAGCAGGAATATAAACTTTTGAATTCATAGGCATATGCAAGAACTTTCTGATCAGAGCCTCAGTTGCACTAGAAATTGTACTAAAAATCAACAAGAAGTAAAAATTGTTTTTTTGAAAAGATAAAATCAATAAATTTTTGTTATACTAATATAAAAACTGAGAATATTCTATAAATTAAATCAGAGAAAAAAACAAGAGACAAAGATTTCCAAATATTTATAGAAAGGAATTATTGCAAACTAATTTTCAAGGCTAGCAATACTCTGAAACCAAAGCCAGACTAGTATTCTAAGAAATAGACAATTACAGAAAATTACAGATCAGTATTTTTGGAAAACACAGGTACAAGAAATTCCCAATAAAGTACAAACAAACTGAATTCAATACCATCTTAAACCAATCATTCCCAATGATTAAATGAGATTTATTCTAAAAACAAGAATATGGTTAAAAATATTCAAATCTAGAAAAGGGAATCAGCATGTTAGCACAATGAAGGAGAGAATTATTATAAAATCTTATCAATACATGCAGAAAAACTTTAAACAAAATTCATTATTCCTGTCATGGTAAAAATGACACACTAGGTGAGGTATGTCAAACTGATTGTTAAAATTATTCTCACTGTTACAAAGTTAAAATCTTTTCCTCTAAGATCAGTAACAAGACACAGATGTCCAGTCTTAGCACATCTATCGAAACAGTGCTGGAAGACTTAGCCAGAAGACTTAGGAAGGAAGAAGAAATAAATGACACCTAAATTGGGAAAAAGTAAGTTAAATTGTTTGTTGCAGATGATATGAATTGTTATGTAAAAATCCAACATATTTCACCACAAAAATGGTAGATTTAATGAATGAATTCAGTAAATTTGCATGGTACAAAATACCACACCAAAATCGGCACTGATGTTATATTCTAAGATGATTTATATGTAAATACAACCAAGAAAACAATCTCAATTACAACTTAGTTGTAAGTATAAAATAATTAGGAACAAATTTAATTGAGGAATTGAAGGATCTTTATTGAAAATTTCTAAAGACACAAATAAATAAAAAGATGTTCAATATTCACAGATTGTAGAAACTAATCTAGCTAAAATACTCATATTTTTCAACAAAATCTAGATTCAAAGCAATCCCTATAAAATTCTAAATGTTCTATTTGCTTGAGATTGCTTTGAGTTTTCTAGGTCTTTTGTGGTTTTATATAAACTTTAGATTTTTTCCTTTGTGGAAAAAAGGCAGCACTAAGCAAGTATTATCTTATTTCCTAACTTCAAAATGCATATACTGCAAATCTAAAATAATCAAAATAATGCTAGTGTTCTGGAATTAAAACAGCATATAGGTCAATGGGACAGAACAGTGAGCACAGGAAAAGCTCCATGCATTACTTGCCAGTTTATCTTTGGGAGAAGGGTATTGAAAAAGGGTTCCAGTATGTAGTTCGTGCTGGTCTTGAACTTATTATGTAGCCCAGGTTGGCCTCGAACTCATGGGAATCCTTCTTTAACCTTCCAAGTCCTGGAATTACAAGCATGAGCCACCAAGACCAATCTGTCAATTTATCTCTATTAAAGATACCAAAAACCCAGAATGGCCAAAAGACAGTGCCTCCAAGTAAAAAAAAAGAAAAGAAAAGAAAGAAATACATATAAAGATGATGACACAAATCAAAAGAAAACATAATGCTATTTTAGTAACATGAAAATTATGTTTCAGAGCAATGGGCTATTACTAGAGACAAAGAAGACCATCTCACATCCAGAAAGTAGGACAACATACCAACTTTAATTTTGTATATGACTTATCATAGAACTCTAACCTATGTAACAAACTGAAAGGACTATTGGAAAAAGAGTCATATACACAAAAAGTTCTGATTAAAAAAAGTCAAAATTCTACTCTCAATAACTGATAGGCGAAACTTCAGCAGGCCTAAACCAATAAAATATAGTTGGTGTTTACACAACACTTTCACCAAATTATCACAGTTCTCCTCTTTTTGAAGTAGACAAGCATTTGCCAACTTAGAAAATGTTCTGGTCTGCAAAACATGTCTCAGTTTTCTCATCACCCAGATTTGTACACAATAGAAATTCTATTTACCATAGTCCAAAACTTCAAATACAAATATCCTTCAGTAGGTAAATGGAGAACAACATTTTGGTATATGAGTACTACCTAACAGTAAAAAGGAATGCTATTCACCAATAAAAAGGAATGTTTTGTTGATTAAAAACTGCATGGTAAACATAAAATTAAGTCTATGAGTGAACGAAGTCACACTGAAACAGTACAGCCTACTTGAGTTCATTTATACAAAACTCTGGAATATGCAAAATGAGTAGTGGAACACACGTCAGTGGCTTTTTGGGGATATAGAATGTATGAAAGGACTGGAGAGAGGGGCAACCAAGGCAAAAGGAAACTTTCAGAACTGAGGCACATTTAAGTACCTACATTTTCATGATATTTTTATACTTGATGGTGAAACACTCATCAAATTACACATTTTAAAAATGAACCACTTACTATATGCAATTTTTCTACACCAGAGTTATTTTTAAATCTGAGTTCAACATAAATTATTTTAAACTCATATGAATGCCCTCTTTTAAAAACCTAAAGTATCATAACACTGTGACATATACTTAATAACTGGCAATGTGCCTTATAATCATAGAATTTTTGAAACACCTCACTCATTTGATCATCTTACTGCCCTTTTAAACAACTCTGACATGCATCAGTTATTGAATGCAAAGCAGTTTCTTGTTTATGGTCACATATCTCACTATTTAGAAATTTGAGGCCAGGAGATAGAAAAGCAATAGACCGACAGGATGGAGACCTGAATAAACCAAAACAGCCCCTGGGAAAATGAAAACACAAGAAGAAGAATAAGCTCACTGAAATATGGCTTGGGAAACTGACGCCAGGGAGCAGGGGAAATCTGTTGTCCTGATATCAGAGGCCTAGGTTTAAAAAATGGCAATTCATTGTTTCAAAGGAAAGGGGCCTGAGTAAGATGAGAACGTTCCTGGGAAGCAGAGGAGCAGGGGAAGTCAGTTCCAGTCAGAGGCCTGGCTAAAAGCAGCAACCACATTGTTTCATTTTCACCTGGTCACCAAAGTAGCTCACCAAACTATATAAATCCATGAACCTATGCACCTCTTCAAGAATCCTTGGATCCCCTCTAAGTTAGCGAGAGCTTTTCTTTTTTACTTTCTATAAACTATACTCAGTTGATTTCTTTTTTTCTTATAAAAACTATACTCAGTTGGTTTCCCAATGCTGTGTCCCTGGGCTTCATTCTTCATGGTCTTCAAGACATGAGTGCAGAGGGAGAAGAAAATTGGTTAAACTGTGATCTCTCTGTAATTGTAAACAAAATGTTCCTTCCTCTGATTATATAGACACAGTTACAGGGCAAGATTGCAGAGGACTTCTCCATGCTACTAATTAGTCAAATGAATAATTTTTGAAACTTCAGTAATTTGTAATGCTGGACTGATTTATATAAGGCTTTGCTTATCTATGTGTTCTGATTTCAAGAGTATGCTACACTTGATGTCATTTTTAACAAAACCATCCCAGGAGATGTTCAAGATCATTATTTCCATGAGTTTTGCTTAGTTTATGGCATAGAATCAGCAAATTTTCCCCAAGAGACAGCTTTGGGTGGTGAATATATTTCAGGGTGAGGCAAAGCATTTCCACAGATTCTATATCCACCCCACGTGGATGCCTTAAGCACACATCAGAAGAGAAGACTAACAGAGAATGTTGTTTAACAGAAAACAAAACAAAACTGTGATTAGTAAGTTATCTCATCGCTCTGATTCTCTTTTTTAAGTATTTCTTAAAATGTTTCTCTGTATTTGTTTTAAGGATGCCCACCATGCTTGGGGTTGAGAACAGCCTCTTTACCGTCTGATATTTTCAAAAGACAATCTATGGGTTTTCTTTAGCTGTTCTGTTCCTACTGGAATTTTTGTGGTCCTTACAACAGTGCACAGACCAACAAAATGCATGGCCTTAGAGATTCTCTGAGGTTGTTTTAAGAACATCACAATTTGTTGCTTGTTAATGAGTATGAGCACCTTACAGGCATCCTGTTCAAATGGCCTCATTTTATATTGAGATAAACATTTTTATATCACAAAAAATAGTATGTAAAATGCCTTTTATCTTAAAGAGAGAATTAAAATAAAAGATTACAAATCTAATGAGAAGTAATGCAAAACTTGGCTCTTGCAGAACTAGGATTAAGATTTCTAACCTGAGAACATTGAAACAGGCCTCTTTGTTTTATTAGTATGTATCATAGGCAACCCACTGAGCTGTTTAAGTCCTAGAAAATGATTTAAGAAATAGAATTACTGAGAATACTATAGGGCATAATATTTACAGTAAAAATCAATTTGTGAGGCATTAAAAAAAGGGAATAAAAATTTTGTTGCTATCTTTTAATACTCCAGAAAGATAATTTTGCTTTGTCCCTTTGCCTAAATATTTTAATGCCAGAGCTAACATTAGGATCTTGTATGAGAGAAATCTTAGCTTAAAGGTAATAATAATTCCAAAGATGCTTAAATATAAAGTCATATTATCTAAAATATTAATTATTTATCTTTATCAAGAGAAGTGATGGGTGAAATAATTGTTAGTTGTAAGCACACTGTCTCCACTCCATAGTTACTGAACAGATACATCATAATTTGGAGAAAATGTAAATAGTATGTATTTTAAAGATGATAATTTTATATATATGTGTGTGTGTGTGTTACAGAAAGAGTACAGATGAATAATAAAAGTTTCCATAGCTTTGAATATATTATTTCCAGTTATACCATAAAAGAAAAAGGAAAAAAGAAATAATAATTATTAAAACACTCTACTACAAAAGTTACTTTTTCTTTATATTTTTTTTTGGATCTTTGCAACTCATTTATTAGATCATGTGCACTCTTTTTGCTGATAACATGGAAATAGAAATAGGGTTAGTACAATGTCATGAGCTCAAAAAGTAATGAAATGAAATTGCTATCAGGTTAAACTAATTAAAAATGTGTTGATATTTTATTGATTCTCCTAAATCTTGGTTAATTTGAACATAGTAGTATAAGTAGTCAGAAATATTTTGATAATATCAGAGAACTGGTTTTTTAAAAACTGTATATTTCCTAATTGTCCACTTGTTTCCTAAGAATGAATATAATCACATCTCACCAATTTTCCAGGAATTTTCTCCTTCCAATACATTTATAAACCTCCTTTTTGTCATTTATTATCATCTGTGTAACTTATTATAGCAAGTATAGAATTAGTTTTTTAACATTTATCCTGAAACAGTTTTGTATTGAAGTGAAGTTAAGCTTGGAGAAAAGGTCAGATTGTTCAATATTTACAAAAGCATAAACTTGTTAGGTATAATATCACTGTACATTGCTTAGTTATTATGAAATATTACCAGTATATTATTATTTGTAGTTTATGAGGCTGTTTATCTTATATTTTATATTAAGAAAATATTAAAAAATGAGAAACACCAATTGAAATTATGCCAAGAAAATTAACAAAGTGGTAAAGAAAATGATTATTTTTCAATCTTGACAATTATTCTCAATTTGCTGAGAGATCAATATAAGAAATATTATATTTAGTGGTGAATAATTGGGTTTGTCAAAGATTAACATCACATTCGCTCAAAATTAACAATAAATAGTATATTTTGCTTACATGTATATGTAATTGCTTCTATCTCAGAAGTAATACATAGATGATATATATCCTTTGTAGGCTTCTTGGTTTAGAAACTAGGATATTTCAAAGCCTAGAGATTATACATCATCCATTCATATAACTGAAGGTACAGTACATATTTTCTCTATATAAGCTTTAATTATGTAATACTTTCTGAGTTCAAATTTGAATCTAAATTAACTTCCCCTTTGGTAAATGTATTTAAATATGACTCTACATTGATATTTTATTCTTATTCATCATCTGCTAATTAAATTCTATTCTATTATAAATTTAAATTGTTGATAAATTATATCCTTGGTTACTCATAAGAACCTTCATGTCTTCTATAAAAGCTCTTTCATGAAGATTTTCTAAACATTAGTTTAGAGAAAAAGAAAAAAATCTTAATTTTATGATGTCTTCAGAAAGCAGTTCCTCTAAGACTTAAAGGAACCATTATAGAGAGCATAAATAAAACATAACATTGTATATCATTTGTACTGAAATTCAATGTGAGTTCAACATCATCTTTCCAACTACATGACTGAATTCTGAATGTTTGTTATGTTGTGAAATGATGGTGTTAAACTCAATTTTTTTCCACCACTGTTAGAAGCTAATTTCTAGCTGAAAATGTAGTCATCTTTAGCTTCTTGCTTTGCTTTGTTGCTTTTGCCACTCCATTTCTTGTCAGAGTACTTTCCTAATAAAGCATTTGCATTACAATTTCATGCTTTACTTCTAAAAACTTAATGTTATTCAGTTTGCTCCATTTTGTTGTATAAAGCCAATTAAATTTGGCTAAGATTTCTCTTTGCAATTTACTTTTCCTTTGGAAATACAGGCTTTCAAAAAATTAGATACTTTTCCTCATCCAACAAAATGATAATCTAGCCATCTTTCTAGGTTAATTCAGAAGACACACTGAATGAAATGGATAACGGAAATCAGTCTGTAGTGTCAGAATTTATGTTTCTGGGACTTGGACGTTCATGGAATATGCAGATCCTACTCTTCATGACATTTTTGATGATTTATATAATGATTCTATCCGGAAATATTGCTGTCATGGTCTTAATCATCTTGGACCCTCAACTCCATTCTCCCATGTACTTCTTGTTGGCCAATCTGTCATTTGTTGACATGTGGCTTTCCTCAGTGACAACTCCTAAGATGATCACAGACTTTCTCATGGAGAACAAGACCATTTCCTTCGGAGGTTGCATGTGCCAGGTATTCTTTGTCCATTTCATTGGAGCGGGTGAGATGGTTCTCTTGGTGGTAATGGCCTATGACCGCTATGTGGCCATCTGCAAACCACTGCACTACTCCACCATCATGAGCCTGCACAGGTGCATTGGATTGGTGGTGATTGAGTGGTCAGCTGGCTTTGTGCATTCTGTGAGTCAACTGGTTGTCATTGTGAAGCTGCCTTTCTGTGGGCCCAGGGAAATAGACAGCTTCTTCTGTGATATACCACTAGTGACCAAGCTGGCCTGTATAGATTCCTATAATTTGGACATTTTAATAAACATAGACTGTGGGCTTGTGATTGTAACCTGCTTTGTTCTGTTGCTGATATCCTACACATACATCCTTCTCACTGTCCACCAAAGCTCCAAAACAGGTGCTTCCAAGGCACTGTCCACCTGCACTGCCCACATCACAGTGGTGGTGATCTTCTTTGTGCCCTGCATCTTCATCTATGTGTGGCCACTAAACATCACCTGGTTGGACAAATTTCTTGCTGTGTTTTATGGTGTTTTTGCTCCCCTCCTAAATCCAGCTATTTATACACTAAGAAATAAAGAGATGAAAAATGCTGTGAAAAGATTCAGAGGGTATTTCATGGTTTTCAAGTGAAATACATAATGCTCAGAAGCCTCAGTGTGAGTTCCTCAAACTAACAATACACTGATTATATAACATAGCTAGATAGTAAAGAAACTTAGTTAATATAAATAATTTATTCCATTCTCTACACACACATATATAAATTTAACATAATTCAGGGATTTTGAAACTTACTAATAAGCCTGCATACCACTGTGACTTTTTTCCTAAAATCCATGCAACAATGATTGTTTATTGTAGAGATCATATCTAATCAGTCTTATTGTGTTTTAAGGCTATGAAGAACTTAAAATTTGTTTAAGAAACTTCTATGTTCCTTCTGATGTATCTTTTTTAAAAATTTTTTTGGTGCCGGGGATCAAACTTGGGTCCTTGCGCTTGCGAAACCACTGAGCTCAATCCCCGGCCCCTGATGTATCATATTTTAATGGACTGCTCTTGCATATGGTAATTTTCTAATTTCATTTTCAAAAGTATATGTTCTACATTTGCTCTCATCTCAAACCTTTCACTCAGCTTTTGTCCAAAGGCAACTTTATTACTACTTTTGGCTTACCTTTGCTTTTCATCAAAATACTAACCAGTGTACAAAAAAGGGAGAAAGAATCAGAGATGAAATAAAAGGAGCAACCTAAATAGTTACAGTTAGCTCTATGTTTTTTTATTCAAAAAGTTTTAAATAAAATGAATATTAACTTAATGTGATTTTAAAATCTCATTCTCGAAACCTAAATTCATTTTTAAGTTATTATTTACATTTGTGGTAAATATTGACATCTATCTCCCTAAAGGAAATGATCATAACTATGCTAATTCTCAAAAGTAAAATACTTAACACAATGGATAATCGGTAATAGAAACTTAAGTATATTCTAAAATTATTAATGTGCTCCAATTGTTATATTCAATTAATTATAAAATTTAATTGCTAAAGAACTAATGTCATATGTATTTTTTTTTTGCACTGTAAAATAGGAGATGCATTTTAGTGGTCAAATGTTTGCCTGGCTTGTATGAGACTCTGGGCTCAATTACAGCACTGTAAAAAAAATTAGTGAAAATATTCTTAAAAGTTTGAAATATGAGATATTTTCTTTTTTCTATAATAGTACATTGAATTGATAAAATTGAGTTATAAGAACAATAAAATTTCTTTATAAAATCTTAAAACAAGAAGATATGATGTGTAGTTTCTGTTTTTCTTAATAGAGAAACAAAATGCTACAAGGTGGTAGAATGAAAATTTTTCACTCTTAGATGCCTGTTCTATATCATCATAATGTACATATTATAACCTTCAGTACTGTTGTAATGTTCAAATTATGAAAAATTAAAGAAAATATAGAGCTATGTATTACATTTATTTAATGCAGTCTTGGGTTTTCTTCAGTTAAAATAGTCAAAAACAAATTATTTCAACCTCCAACCCAGATTAATATACCCTACAAAACTGTCTTTCAAAATTGGTGGAGAAATAAGATACTTTTTTTTTTGGCACCAGGGATCAAACTTGGGTCCTTGTGCTTGCACAGCAGGTGGCAAAGCCACTGAGCTAAATCCCTGGCCCTAGAAATAAGATATTTTAAAGACAAAGAGCACTTTAGGAACTTCATGAATACCAAACCGGCACTCCAAAAAATTTACACAAAATCCTAGGAAAAGACAATGAGGATCACAACCCCAGGAAGCCCAGCAGAATGAATCCACTGGGCATGACAAGAAATTAAAAGCAAAGGGGGAGAATCCAACAAAAAGAAAAAGTCATGACAATGATAAATCAATATGCATCAGTTATAACTATCAACGTGAATGGTCTCAACTCACCAATCAAAGGAAATAGACTGTCAGAATGGGTCAAGAAGGAAGATCCAACAATAATGCTGCATACAAGAAACACACTTAATTCAAAAAGAAACTCATAGACTGAAAGTTAAAGGGTAGAAAACAATACTCCATGTGACAGGAACCCGAAAAAAAGCAGGAGTAGCTACCCTCTTGGAAGATCAAGTGGATTTCAAACCAACACTTACTAAGAGAGACAAAGAGGGACACTACATCCTTGTAAAGGGAACAATCCAAGAGGAAGTGATGACAATCATAAATATCTCTGCACCAAAAATTAGTGTGCCCAACTATATAAAACAAATACTAACAGACATGAAAAATCATACAAACACTAATGCAATAGTAGTGGGGGACCTCAATACACCACTTTCACAAATAGATCAACTAGATAAAAAAAACAAGCAACAAAACCCTAGAACTCAATCAAACTCTTGAACAAATGAAGTTAACAGATGTTCTTAGGGTGTTCCACCCCACAAAATCAGAATACACATTTTTTTCAGCTGCACATGGGTCATTCTCCAAAATAGACCACATACTCATGCAAAGAACCTGTTTAAGTAAGTGCATATTATCCCCTGCATGTTATCAGACCATAGTGTGATGAAATTGGAGATCAATAACAAAAGAAGCCACAAGAATTCCATAAACACATGGAAATTGAACAACACACTTCTGAATAATCAAAAGAATCATACCATAGTGATATATATATATATATATATATATATATATATATATGTTCATAGCAGCATAATTTGTAGTGGCTAAAACTTGCAAGTGGCCCAATTGTGCATCAACCGGATACTGGATAAAGAAAATGTGGATTTTTTAAAATAAAATGGAGTATTACTCAGCCCTAAAGAATGAGAAATTAGAGACATTCATAGCTAAATGAATGCACATTGAGGTGATACTCTAAAGTGAAATAAATAGGACACACATGTGTAAATACCAAATAGTTTCTCTAGTGTGAGAAACTGAAAGTGTAAATAAGGACTAAAGGTTATAATTATAAAAGGTATAATAAATAATGTAAAATAGGAAGAAAAGATTCAAAGGGGAAGTGGGAGGGTTAGGGGAAAGGAAAGAAGGGAATGGAATTAATATGAGAAAATGAAAAAATGGAAACAAAGTCTTTACAAATAAGGAGGGATGGAGGGGTTGAAGGGAGGGCAGGGGAAGGAGGAAAATAAGAACCAAGAGAGATTTTGTAAAGGTGCAAATTTCCAATAGTGAATGTCATTATATTGTATACCTAAAATGTACCAATAAAATTAATGTAGAAATAAAAACAAAAAACAAATGATTTCAAGTTTGTTCATGTATTACATGATATTATATATTGCAATACAATGATCATTTTTTACCAAAAAAAGTTAGAGTGGTGCCAAAGGTCAAATTACTGAACATCCTAATTCCCTAAAAATATTCTTGGAAAATGTCATAATCCACATTCTTGGTTGATCTTGCAGTCTGAATTTTTAACCTAAGCACCCACCAGCACATGTGAGTAGCTGTCAACTGTTTGACTATTTGCATCTGACCTGTTATCTCAAGTCTTTCTCAATGTCATGGCAATTCACCAGCTTAGTTGCAGTCTCTATGTATTGTAAATACATTTACTTGTAGCCAATGTACTTAATATTTTTATATAACCTTACAATGTGATCTAAGTGCTGTGGATAATCCTGTGTATGTCTTCAGACTGGTGAATCACACGATTATACCCCATTGCTTCATTCATTGTGCTATAAAATAAATTCTTGATCTAAATTAATTTGCATTGAATGTCACTATCGTGAATAAGTCATTGCTTAAATCATGGAGGGTAGTGCAAGCTGAGGTATTACAGTAAAGAAGAAAAATCATATCAATTATATTTGTTCACTTCATTGAGACAAAATTTTACTTTTTCCATTCTAGAAGGAACCCATTACAATCAATAAGGCTTAACCTCCACCAGGAGGCCCACAAAGATAACCCAGGATTCTTAGTCACTTTTCTCACCAATGGGCATAATATCAAACTTATGCAACTTAATGAAGGAGAAGTTCATTTTTGCTCACAGTTTTATGGTCAGCAGGCTCACATGGAGAAAGCATGGTAGAAGGGCCTAGACAAAAGACAGGTGTTCAGAGAACAGAGACAGAAAACACAGAGAGAAGGGAGAAGCCAAAGAGAGAGAGAGAGAGAGAGAGATCATTCTCTTCTGATCAGCCTCCGTCTCCTAACAGTGCATTCAGCTATGAATTCATCAGTGGATTAGCACCTGAATGAGTGTAGCATCCCATGTTCCAATCACTTTCCAAACACTTTACCTCTGAACACATGGGGCTCTGGTGATGGGGCTCTAATGGATATATATATAATTATTTTTAAAATCTAAAATGTAATATCTGGTCAAATGAATTATCTGACAAATTCTACCAAATGTTTAAATAGGAATTAATGTAAAGGTTTCATAAAAATCATCCCCAAAGTAGAAGATAAAAAAATTATCTTCTCATTCTGTGTGTTTTTTTCACACCAAAAATAGAGACATGTTTTAGAAGTACAGACCAATATGCCAAGGCAAAATTACTCAGCTAACTACTAATAATCTGATCTAGCATCCATATGCAAAGAATTATGCAGTTTTTCAAAGGGAGTTCTTTTACAAAAAATAAAAGGCTGCTTTAATATACAAAATGTAACTAATATATTCTTCATGAAATGTAATTCAACATGACTAAAAAGTTAAATATAAAGAAATCAAAGATCAAAGCCATTCTGCTATTTGTTACAATATAAGATGATACAATATGAGATGATACATTACTCTAAAATTATCAACATACAGAAAAAAGGACTGAATGATATCTCATAAGTATAATCTTTTTAAAAAACAGTTCAATGGATAGACATGGAGTAGAACAATGATTACCAGAGACCAGTGTGGGTGACATATGGAGAGCCTATCTAAAACACAAAAGTAGAATAAAATTGATAATGCAAAAAATATACATTCACACTTACAATCAATTGGCTTTTTATGAATGACAAAAGTTCATTGAGTAAAGAATAGTCTTTTCAATAAATGGTGCTGAGTAAACTAGATATCCACACACAAAGGAATAATTTTGACTTCTAAAATACTCCATTTATAAAAATTAAAGCAAAATGAATGCATAATAGTCTTAAACACAAAGGCAAAAACCTTGCAAATATTAGAATAAAACACAGAAGTGAATATTTATGATCTTGTGATAAGCTACATTTTCTTAGATATGATACCAAAAGTACCAGCAGCAAAAAATGCATAAATATATAAATTATATAATTATAATAATATATAAATTATATAATATATAAATATATATAATATATAAATTATATAATATTGAAAGAAAATGGATTTGTTCTGAAAATGATACCATGAAAGTGAAAAAGTAGTACATAGAATGGGAGACAATATTTACAAATTATGTTTTGATAAGTGATATGTATCCAAAATACATAAAGAAATCTACACTAGTATAATAAAAAATGATCCCAAATAATTAATGATGAATGTTACTAAATAGATAAATCTCCAAAGATTTATACAAAGTCCCCATAAATACATGCAAAGATTCTCAAAATCAGATTATTCACAGGGAAATGGCAAATCAGAATCACAATAAGATACCTATTCAGTGGGATGCTTACAATAGAAAACACAGACAAGAACTGTAGCAGACACCTCTCACCTCTGCCCAATATTAGCAGGCAGCACAAGCTTCTTGCTTCTCCATAATTGGGCTGGGTTATATTGGAAATAGCAGAGCTTGGCTGAGTTCACTCCCAGTCAAGGCCAACTGACTCCAACTAAATTCTTCCCGCTAAATTAACCGTTTGTTCTCTTCAGCAAATACATGCTTGTGCCCTCATTCCACAGTCCTGTTGCTTGATACTTGTTATCAGCAGGTGTCCCAAGGCCTGCCCAGCTTCCCCCCTTCCCACACTTGTGATGAATAAACACTGGATGCCCTGGGAGTCCTTTGTCTTTGGTGCCCAGAGCAGCTTAGATGAGCCCAAGACTTAGTTTCTCTCAAGTCTCTGTCTCTGTGTTTCTTTTAATTCCCACTTTCCTATCTCAAGGATGTCATACTGGCTTGCTGGAGGCCAGGACCATTTCAGGGTCCCATTACCCTTTCCTTAAAGAGCAACGCTTCGTGAGTATGTGATTAAAGCGATCACAATGTACACTAGTACATTCCTGATGGAGTACAATATGGTACTAGTACTTTATATAACTTTTTTAGTCCCCAAATGTTATAGTGATCATATGACCTAACATTTTCAATTATACATCAAGAAAAATGAAAGCATATGTTCCTACAGTAATTTCTGCATGAATGTACATTGCAATTTTCATCATGAATACTAATATGTAAGAACTACCCAACTGCTTATTACCTGATGAATGAAGGAAAAAAATTGGTATATACATATAACTGAATATTATTTGACAATAAAATTAGTCAATATAGATACTTGCTAAAAAAAATCCATACAAGTTTAAAGGAGTTGTTCACAAAAGGCCACATACTGCATGATTGTGTTTGCATAAATCATCCTAAATAGACAAATCCTTAGAGACAGGAGATTAATTATTGCCTTGGGCTATGACAGTGGGGTAAGATGTGGTCTGTTGAGACTGGTTTATTTTGTTTACTCTAGTGTTTTCAGAATTCATCTACGTTGTATCATCCAACAACAATTTCTGCCAAATAAAATATCATTGTGTATGTGTGCCACATTAGGAATGTCTGTAAAAATATGGATCTTCTTTTGATAATATTAAAATTAAATTGGCATGTTTGGTGAACAACTCTGAATATAGTAAGCACTATCTAGATGAACATACATATGGGTAGATTTTACAGTATGTCAATAAAGCTGTAAAGCATACAATTCTAAGGGACCTCATATGGTTCTGTCAGTTTTTGAAATCTATTTATTGCAACTATTTCATGGAATAGTCTACTTTCTTATCAGAGACAGCTTGTACCAGGGGTTTTCTTGAGACTTTAGCTGACATCATGGAGAAGAATTTATGCCAGAACAAAAGGATCACATTTTGCCTTGTAGGAGAGAAGGCTTTAAGCATCTTTGAAGAGGGAGAGAATTTCTAAGTCCAGTAAGAGAGAGAATCTGTAGGGTTAAAACCATCAGAGGCAAAGATTCAGTTGCACTCTTCCCCTATGGCAGATATCTAGATTTTTTATATTTTTATAGGCTAATATATACATCTTCACTACTCATGTATAAATATTTCTGGAATTGTGCAGCTTTATTAGATATTCAATCTAACACTAGGACATTCCTCTTCACCATGAGAATAAGGGTCTCTTTGTAAACTACCAAAGATTTCCTTAATCTCTTACACTGAACCTTTCACTACTGTACCTGTCTATTTAGCCTTATACATTATAGTTTTTCTTGGCAGCCAGTGCATACAACTTAAAATAAGCAAACAATTTCAGTGTAAGAATTATTCTCAGTGTACAAAATCTGTGTCATTCTTCTGTAATGTTCTTTTCCAAAAGAGTGATTTCCTCAGATCTCCAGAAAGGACATCTTTAGCACTGGGGTCTCTATCTAGTGCTTGGGGGTTTTGTATCCCATCTACTACTTGGAACTTAGTCCTATTGGCTCACCAGTCCCATTTTTTCCTATTCAAAGAACAAAAGACTTTTCAGCTCCAAATCATCATTTGTCACCTGCTTCCTCAGACTTCTCCAAGTACAAGAGCATTACTTACTGTCACCTGAGAAGTAGACATAAAATAAGATTCAAGTAAAAACACAGGGTGAACAAAACAAAGATTGAAACATGAAAACACAGAGACAGCTCTAAAGCATTCTTTATGTTTAGCAAAGACACTAAAACCCAATAACACATTCTGTGAGAATTTATTTGAATAAAATTCAATTAAAGCAAAAACTAATTTTTAAAAATAGAAAAAAGAAAAGTCACTTTCTCTGATGATGTTGACTAGAAAGTGTCCAAAAAAGCCTTAAAGATTCAGATATATTTAGTTGTTTGGAAAAACTATTGATTCTAAATATAAATCCATAGAGGAAAAATTCAATTCATGAATTTAAACATGTGCACCTGTCTGTAAGTTTTCACATATTAAGAGAAATTTTAAAAAGAGTGTTAAGAAAAAAAAGAGCAAAGCCAAGAAATATTTTTTGGTTTCAGATGTATTCACAACACTATCTTTTCAACAGTACTGGCAATAAAATAAAAGATGTGGGACATTGTGAAAATCCTATTAACTACTTAATATAATTTCTTTGTATTTTCTGAGAATGCTATTAGTTACTTTAAAATAGTTTCTTCACTTTTTTAACCAAGAGATTCTCTTTTATCCCTCCTGATGAAGTTTCTAGCCGACCATACATTCCAATAACCAGCATCTGTGTTCTCCAAAATAGTCCTAGGGGAAAAGAATTCTAAGTTTGCTGTGCTAAATAGACATTTGTTGTTAATTGTGTTTTTCATACTGTTTTTTTTCTTTGCTTTATTTTACCATTTTTTGGTCTTTAATCTTGTCACATGTGTTAAAATAGCAACACCCTATATTTACTTGTATTTAATAGTATGCCATTTTCTTTTCAACCGTCTAAATTTTGATGCACAATAAATCATTTATTATCTAATCAATTCCTTTTATTTGGAACTAGATTTCAATAAATGACTGCTTTATAATAGAACATATTTTAAAACATGATTTTTAGTCTGTGCACATATAACAATTTTCTATTTTAGTCCAAGAAACAGATTTATCAAAGAGAGAATCTCTTTCCTATGATTTGATAGTCTTATCTGGCCAGGTAGAGTGTGCATATTTTGAAGGTAATAGATTTCTACAACAATTTCCTTATGGATGAAAAAAGATGAGTGAATAACAGTGCTTCTATTTTTCCTTAAGATAGTTTAACAACTAAATAGGTATTTAGTTTGCACCTAGTAGTCCAATGAGGAATGTTGGTACACACAGTTGTTTGTGGCAGATTCAATTATTTATTATGATAATGTGCTACTTTCCTCTATATTGTGGTGATTTCTATTTCAAGATCTAATCATAATTTTGCTTATGATTTCCAAATCCTAAATGGAGTTCTCTTTGCCTGGAAATGAAAAAAACAACACTATCATAAGATTAAACACCTATCTAAAAAGATAAAATAAAAAAACTTAAAGAAAGAAAAGATGTACATGTTAAAGAAGTGGTAGGTGCTACTTTTTACCTGATGTCTTCTTACCATAATATTGCATTTCTGCATTAAAGGAAGAGACAGTATACAGATAAATAATATTCAGCAGTGGATGTTATTTTGTACCTTATGCATTAATATTACAATTCCACATGTAAAGAAGCTGGATGTTTACTTATTTAGCCTTCCTATGTTTCATATAAGTAAGATTGAAGTCACAAATAAAGACACCATGAACTGATATCACTAGCACTAGGATAGTGCTACTTCATAGTGTTATTTCCTATAATCATTCAGCTTGGAATAAGCAAAAATAAGCAGACAATTTTAGAGTAACTAAGTATGACTAAGCTCACAATCACAAATGAATTCACAAATTACAAGAGAAGAGAAGAAGAATTCTGCAATCCTAGAAAGCAGTGAGCTAACGTGCCTCATGGAGGTCAAGGCTGGAGTTGAGGTTGGGAAAGGGAGACAAAAAGGCAAACAGGAACAGGTATTAGAATAGAGCCCCACCCCAGCTATTCCTTTAATATGTATCATTACCTCTATGTGAGCCACTAAATATTAAATTTGAGAGCTACCTCTCTACTCTCTGTCTCAGCTTTTAATGTGTCTTTCATTCTCTTTGGTTTCTTTCCTGTTTTTTTATTTCAAACAGCTGATTGCAATATGATTTCAATGGCAGTAATTTGTTGTTCAATAAGGTAAGATTTTGAGTCTTACATTGTGCAATACTAACAAAAAGTCCCTGAATTGTCTACAATTCTACAATCTATTTGCTATCCATTCATGCCATGTTTGCTATCCTGAACAAAATCAAAGACAATATCACATGAAAAAAGTGTATCACTGTTGGAATGCTGCCCAAATACACAAATTCATGAAGAAGTACAATAATTAAAAGTAATTTCTTGTTTTAAAATGTATATTACGGAGTGATCTTCATGGAGTTAAAAATAAATGAAACAGAACTAGACACTAATATGGGAATGATAATGTAACAAAAATTTTAATGGTATTTAGTTTGGAAACAAGAAACAAAAAAGCCTGGAAGGATAGTGAGGAATTCATTGATGGAGTAGAAGAGCAGTGAAGAAGTTATTATTGGAAAGTGAAAGGAAACAGTCCTTCTCTTATAATAATGAAATGTTAGAAGAAAGCCAAGATGGTGGTTAGGAGCAGGCTACAGTTTCCAGCCTCCCAGTGACTAGGCATTAAAACAGTCCAGTAAAAGCTACTCATTAAAGTGAGTGAAGGAATACAGAGAGGTTCAGTGTTTTACAGCTGAGATTTGGAAGAAACCAGAAATTCGAGATATTGGAACAGAGATCTGGAAGAATCATCTTGATGGAGCCTTTGGGAGCTGCAGCTGGGGGAGGGGTATAAGAAGCAGACTTAAAAATAGGCAGAATTTAGTGGGCAAAACTTGGTATGAAAACAAATTCAAAGAAAAAAAAGCAGGCTGAACTTGTGTGGTCGATCTGGGAGCTTCATATATGGATGGTATTTCAGACTGTTCAGCATTTCTAAGCATATAAGCCTAGTGCTGTAGTGAGGAGCCAACCTGTGAAAGTTATCCCTGAGCTTGTGACCTAGGGAAATATGAGTGTCTGCACTTTTCTTTCTCCTGAAATTGTGACTATCGCCACATTGTTCTGGTTAGCATCTGTCCTCTGACCAAGTGTGGTCCCCATAGAATGCCGCTGAAACAGCCTACTGAAACATATACACTGTAATATTTAGGTTGGAATTACAACAAGGACCAGAGCTTCACACACCTTTGAGATCTGGTAATTCTGTCAGCAGCAGAAGTGGATCTTGACCCTGAGCTGAAGCACATGATTGTACACATAGACTCAGCTCAGGAGAGAATTAGTTGAATTATGCAGAACTTGCTGTGACCCGTACACACAAGCCAGTTGCTTGTCCCTCCCACCCCTACCACTGTGGACTTCTCAAGGGTCTCCATAAGCCTGAATAAACTTTGGTTTCATGTCAGCCCTGGCAGTTTACTGAAAAAGTCTGTCTGAGTGAACTCCAGCCAAAGACTCTTCCCTTTGCATGTAAATTTGTACTTGGTGACCAGGGAAGCTGAAAGTTACTATGGAATTCTTGAAAAGATGTTAGACAGAAATACCTGAAATTAAAAAAAAACTGTATAGAATTCATACCTTGCAGAAATGACCACTGTGAAGACACAGTGTCTGATATTGAGGATAAAATAGTGAATTAGAATAAAAAATCTAAAAAAAAGAAAGGAACAAGAGAAAACTATCCAGCAGCGACTAGATAACAACAAGAAGACCATTCTAAGGGTTATCTGAATTAGAGAAAAACTAAAAGCACAGATATATTTACTAAAATGCTTACAGAACTCATAGAAGAAAATTTCTCAAATATTAGAAAAGAATTTGAAATACAAATAATCCTCGCTTAGAGAACACCAAACAATTATAATGGAAAAAGAAGCTCACTAAGGCATATCCTTATGAAATTATCAGATATCCAGCAACACCCCCCTAAAATAAACATAAAAACCTAACAAAAGAAAAAGAACCAAATTTTAAAAGCAGCCAGAAAAAAACAAAAGATTACATATAAAGCTATACCAATTAGAATCACAGAAGATTTCTCAACACAAACACTAAAGGCCAGTAGAGCTTGGAGTGAAGCATTTCAAGCCTTAGGAGCAAATAACTTGCAACTCAGATTCATTTGCCAAGCAAACATATCCTTCAAAGAAATAAGGTATCTCCATGAAAAGTATTAGCTCAGAAGACAAATGAGTGCTAAACCAACTCTAGAGAAAATGCTCAAGAATATTTTCAATACAAACAATAAATTGAACACAGTTAAACAGAAGAAACTAGTCAGATCAATGAACCAAGAGGAACAAAAACATCAGGAAATAGAAAAAGGATACAACAAAAGATGATTTATAAAGAAAGTAATGTTAATAAATAACCAGCACATCTCAGTAATATCTCTTAATAATAATAGCCTCAACGTTTCAATTAAAATACATAGACTGCAAAACTGGATCAAAAAACATAATTCAATGATCTGTTACATTCAAGAAACTCATCTAATCCAAAAAGTTATTCATAAAGTAAAAATTAAATAGTAGAAAACAATATTTTGTGCATCAGGATGCCCAAAACAAGCAGTGTTAGCAATTTTAATAATAGACATGTTAAACTTCAATGTAAAACTGATTAGAAGAGACAAAGAAGGTTACTACATACTAGTTAAGAGAACAATCCAATTAGAAGAGATAACATTTATAAACATATATGCACCAAATACTGGAGCACTTATCTTCATAAAACAAAAACTGATGAAATTAAAAGATCAAGTAAACACTAACACAGTCATGGTAGCGGATTTTAACACCCCACTTTTGCAAAGAGACTGATCAACTAAACAAAAAGCCAGTGAAGAAAAATAGGTGAACCACACCCTTGAACATATGGACTTAATGGATATATACAGAGTATTCCACCCCTCTACATCAGAGTATACATTCTTTTCAGCAGCACATGGGACTTTTTCCAAAATAGATCACATACTAGTCCACAATCCTGCTTAACTAAGTATAAAAGGATAGAAATTACCCAAATGCATACTATCAGGCCACTGTTCATAGAAATCAATGACAGAAGAAATTTTTGCAAAAGCTCCTGGAAAATTAACAATATACTCCTAACCAAATGATGGGTCCCATGAGAAATCAAAGAAGAAATTAAAAAATTTCTAAAAGTTAATGACAATGACTGTACAACCTGTTGAAACCCGTTAGACACTATGAAATCATCTCTAGAAGGAAAATTCATCATATTCAATGTTCACATTAGGAAAACAGAACAAGCTCAAATAGACAACCTTATGAGTAATTTTAAGATCCTTGAGAAACAACAATAAACCATCCCCAAATGGACATTAATGAGGGAGAATATAAAGATCAGAGTAGAAATCAATGAAATTGAGACAAAAAATCAAAGAATCGAAGAGCTGGTTCATTGAAAGAATTAACAGAATAGATCAGACATAGCAAGATAAAGTGAGAAAAGACTCACAGATATGTAATTAGAAGTGAAATCACAACAGATACTGTGGAAATTCAGAAGATAGTAAGTACTTTGCAAATTAAATTCCAAAAAATTTGCAAATTTTAAAGAAATATACAGATTTCTGGACATATACAAATTACAAAAATTAACACAAGAAGACATAACTTGCTTAGCTGCCCAATAATAATGAAATTGACACAGTAATAAAGAATCTACCAACTAAAAGACCCAGGACCTGATGGATTCATGATTAAATTCTTTTTTTTTTTTTTTTTTTTGGTACCGGGGATCAAACTTGGGACCTTGCACTTGCGAGGCAGGCACCGGAACCACTGTGCTAAATCCCCAGCCCTCATGATTAAATTCTACAAAACCTTTAAAGGTGTTCTATCACATATACTCATCAATCTCTTCAAAGAAATTGAAAAGCATTGGGTGCTCTCAAACACATTTATGGCAGCCAGTATCAACCTGAACTCCAAACTGGCTAAAGATTCAATTAAAAAGAGAATTTTAGGCTAATCTACTTAATAAACATAGGTGCAAAAATCTTCAACAAGACATTAGCAAATAGAATGCAACACATTAATGAAATATCATACATCATGATCAAATAGGTTTTATCCAAGAGAAGTAAGAATGGTTCAACATATGTAAGTCAATAAATGTAATCACATAATCAGAAGCAAGGTAAAAATCATATGATCATATCAATAGATGCAGAAAAGGCTTTCAACTAAATCCAACACCTCTTCATAATAAAAACCCTGAAGAAAATAGTTATGAAAGGAGCATATCTGAATATGACCAAAGCTATATATGACAAACCTATAGCCAGGATAATACTAAATGGAGAAAAAAATAAAAGTTCCTAAAATCAGGAACAAGACAAGGATGTCCACATCACCTCTGCTATTCAACCATAGACCACTGTCCAAGAAGAACATAGGTGAAAAATCTTCAATGAGATGCGGGCAACAGAATCCACCAACACGTTTAAAAGATCATACACCATGATTAAGTTAGTTTATCCAAGATTGCAGTCACATAAATGAAAACAAAGATAAACATCCTCTCTTCATATCCATAGATGAAGAAACAATATTTTGACAAAATTCAACAACTCTTCATGCTTTTTTAAAAACCTGCAAAACTAAATATAGAACAATTCTATCAACACAATTAATGTTTAATATGACAAACCTATAACCTACATCATACTCAATGTGGAAAAACTGATAACACTTTCTCAAAACTCAGGAAAGAGCCAGGAAGGACCACTCTTGCCACTTGTGTTCAATATGGTACTTTAAATTTTAGTCAGACCAATTAAGCAAGACAAAGAATAATAGGGACAAAAAGAGGAATAATAAAGTCAAATTATTTCTGTTTGAAGATGTCATGTTTATATACTTAGAAGACCCTTAAAAATCTACCAGAATACATTTTGATTGAAGAAATTCAGTAAAGTGGAATGATGCAAAGTCAATATAAAAAAATCAGTAGCTTTTCAATACAATAGAAGTGTACATAGTGAAAGAGAAATCATGGAAACTGTTCATCTTACTATAGGCTTTTAGAAACCTATTTTGAATGGAATTGAGAAGGAAAAAGACCAATGGAAAATACAGAACACAGAAGAAAGAAATTGAAGACAAAACTAGAAAATAGAAATACATCCCTTGCTTACGGGTTGGCACAATTAATATTCTTAAAAATATCCCCATTACTGAAAGAGATCTATATATTCAATGCAATTTCATAAGATACTAATGACATTTTTTATATAAGTAAAAAAATCCTAAAATTCATATGAAAGTACAAAAGATCCAGAATAGTTGTCAGTCCTGTGCAAAACAGCTGTACTAGAGGACACAGTACACAATTTCAAAATATTCTACACAGCCATGGTAACAAAGACAGCACATAAACAAACAAAGACACATAAACCAATGGAAAAGACAGAGAACAGGAGAAATCCCACAGAACTACAACCATCTGATTGTTGACAAAGTGGTCATGAATAAATGTTACAGAAAAGACAGCCTTTTAACAAATGGGGCACACAAAACTGTAGATCCATATGAAGACATTGAAACTAGATCCCTTATATATTACCAAAAGAATTAAAGTCAGGGTACTATAGACATATTTACCTACTCATGTATATTTCATAGTTATTTACAATAGCCTAGATATGGAATCAGCCTACATGTCCATCTGCAAGTGAATAGATATTGAAAAAAGAGATGCATATATAATTGAAAGTTAATCAGACATAAAAAAGAATGAAATCATATCATTCAGAATGAAATGGGTGGAAGTGGAGACCATCATGTTAACTGAAATAAGCCAGACTTGAAAAGTTAAAATATCACATATTTTCTTTCATATGAGGAATCTAGAATGTACTTTTTAATTTAAAAAAAGATAATTTATATGAAAATAGAAGAAGACAATTAGAGAAGAGGAAGGTGATCAAAGAATACAGCAGAAAAGGAAAAGTGGGTGATGGAGGAAGTCAGTATATTTGTACATGTTAATATGACAAATCATAGCCACTATCCTGTATAATTAATGTGCACTAAAATTGTTTTAAAAGTTAAAGAAATGTTAGGAAACACTGTCACCCAGAATATTATGACATATGCAAATGTGCATCTCTATTTGAAGATGTAGCTCAAAGGGTTTCTAGGCAGCCTTTGATATAATAGAAATAGAGATAGATGACAGATAGATAGATAGATCTACAGATATTGATCTCAGTATTGATTGATAAGTTTTTCATGGTTTAAAGTCATTTATGTATAGTTATGTTTTGTTCATAATATTGTCCATAAATTGTAACTTGAAAAGCTTCAGAAAAAATACCATGTACATGCTGATCTACACAGTGAGACTGGCATTTAACTTAGATTTCTTTGTTTTTATCTTTCATGTATACATTTAGATGTAATTATTGTAGAATAGGGTACATGAATATTTACCATTGCTATTCTCTAAACATTTTTGTTATGAAAATTAATTTTCATATAATGGCATTTATATTTATTAATATCTATTTGTATCATATTAAAATAAAAAACTTTTTAAAAAATAGAATAGGGATATAATGTCACCCCTTTAGAATAGCTATTCTCAGAAAGACTAAAGCTAGCAAGTGCTGGTGAGAATGTGGAAAAAAGGAAACACTTGCACTGTTTGTAGAAATGTAAATTAGTGAAGCCATTGTAGAAAAGTTATCAAGAGTCTTCAAAAATCGAAAAGTAGAGTGCTGGGGATTTAGCTCAGTGACACCCTGCCTGCCTTGCAAGTGCAAGGTTGTAAGTTCCATCCCTGGAAAAAAAAATTGAAAAGTAGAACTACCAAATTATAAAGCACATCTTAATCCTTGTTATAAATTCAAGAGACAAAAATTCAGCATGTTGACTATTCATAGCAGCCAACAAAGAGGAAACAACCTATGTGACCATTAGCTGATGAATAGATAAAAAAACTGTAGTATATATACAATGGACTACTATGAAGCCATAAGAAATTATAATGTGCCATTGCAACAACATAGATGGAACTGTAGATCACTTATGTTCATTGAAGTAAGTGAAGCAAATAAAAACAGTACTGCATGAGCTTATATTTGGAATACAAAATATGTATCCCATGGATGTTGACAGTAGAATGGTGGTTACTAGATCTCAAGACAAACAGGAGTAAGGCAGAGATGGGAAAATGATGATCAATGGTCACTAAGATATAATTAAATAGGAGAAAGAAGCTCTGTGTACTATTGTAGTTCATTGACTATAGATAACATTAATGTATTATATATTTCTATAGATAATAATGCACTTTACATTTCTAAAAGCTATGAAAAAGGATTTAAAATTTTTCAAGACAAATAATGTAAATATGTGAGTAGGTAAATATATTTAATCCAATTTAATTATTAGGCAATGTTTATGTAGAAAATTATGATACTACAATCATAAACAATTTTTATCTTACATATCAGTTAAAATTAGTTAAAATAAAAAAAGTAACAGTACTTCTAACAGACTATACAAAAAGTTCCATCTTTGTATAATACTATAAAATCACCTAAGAAAACAAAGTTTTCTGAATGATCTTTTTTTAGCAAGTTAATGTCTCCATTATTACTTTTTCTAATTGTAAAGCACAGTGTAACATTGAGGAGTGAGATCCCCCCAAACTATAAGACAATTAAAAGTTAAAATTAAAAAACCCAAAATTTAAAAATCAACAATTTAAAACCTCTTAGGATCTCTTTCTACGCACCTCCCTCATGATATTCCTCTTTCTCCCCCTTTTCTGAATCTCTCCTCATGACCTTAGGGCACTTCCAGGTCTGTGACTAATGTTCCTCTTTCTCCTCATCTTTGTTCCTATTTTTCATAATGTCTTTCTATATGTTTACCCTGTTCTCCCTTTTCCAGTTATCCTATATTTCTAATTTACTTTTCTCTGGGATTTATCCTCTAGATACATGTCCACAGAAAAATAACATTCCTTCAATTTTTTCTTTCTTTACTACAGACTCTAATAGGAAAAAATTGTCTTAAATGATATTTTGCTCTCTTTAGAAATTTTACTTGCTTTTCTTGATGTTTTGTTCCACCACTGGATGAACTGGGGATAACCTAATGGAAGTGTATTTGGCCATCAGTTGTATTTATTTTGTAAAATTAAAGTCTTATTATTTTAATTTTAATGTGCCTCAGTAATCCTATGCTTTGTTTTAATGTATAAGAGAAACTAAAATGGGAAGATTTTATGATTATATATTTTATCCTACATAAAGTCTTAATGAAAAATAGAAACACATGAACCACATTTTGGGAAAAATGAATAACTATCAATACAAGATCACAATAAGTTACTCCTTTCTTTTATTTGAAAGTACATTTCCCTAGAGAAACTGGAATGTGAGACAAAATGAAGGCCTGTTACTTAAGCACCGTATTTCCTGAAAAATATTTTCTGTTGATAATATACTTTTTCTATATATAATTCTTCTGAATCAATAAATGTGCAGATACAAAAAATGTGCAGATACAAAAGTGGTATAATCTCACTTTTCAAATTCTTATTGAGCATCAATTTCTTCTAAACATTTGTGTCAAATTATATTAAGGTTTCTAATAACTTCTCAGGGATTCTTATTTTCATTATGCCTAATAAACGTATGTTACTATCACTACCATTGATAAAACGTCAAATTAAAAACTTTAACATGACCCAGTGGGGCTATAGCTGCCACATGTTTTGATTATTTCCTACTGATAATGTTCTTGTCATTTCTCTGCTTCTAATTGACATTCCATTAATTCCCATCAGAAATACCCTACAAGCTTCATTGAGTTATAAAACACCAGGGCACATTCTCCTTTGCAACAGAAATTTAAAAAGCAGATTTCAGATTGCACGGTGTTCCAACATAACAACACATATTTCAGGAAAAGTGTAATGATCAGTTTATTTCCATTTCATCGATAAAATAATCACTCATTTGAGAGGAACACAGAACTCCAAGTAAAATGAAAATTTTTTCATCCTTCACGTTGTAAAGAATTAGAAAATAAAAGTCATGTTTGTCTCAGCTATCTGCTGTTTAGAGATTCATGAAAACTAAATAATGCTGCAGAAACAGAGTAAGTACTTGTAAACCGTCCTTCAAATAAACTTCCTGCAACATTAGATGTCTCATAATATTTTAGAGACTAAACCCTTTAATTCCACAATTATAAAAAGTTGAAGTACCTTCTAGAGATTCATTATCTGGATTTCTACTTGATCACAATGCAAAGGAATATTTTTATTCATAAAAGAAACCAAAGGTGAAGTGAATTAAAAAATCAGAATAATGCAGAAAGTGTAGGCTGAGTTTCAATACAAACATACATTAACCTAGAGGCATATTTGATGTAAGTAGCTCCATATTCACCAAAACTTCTCTTGTTTTTGTTTCCAGTGAATTATCTTCAAATACAAAATATGAAAGAATTTCAACAGTCACAATTCAAACAGGATATGTCAAAATTAATGACCTGTATAAATAATGGCAAGCAGTGCTAAGCTATGGATGAGGTGCATCATTTACCGAAATTTCCTGTTTTCCTCTCTTTTAAATAACTTCTGACAAACTTATGTGAGTGGAGAGATGGACATCTTAAATAAAAACTCTACTATTTCTGAGTTCATCTTGCTGGGACTTTCAAGTTCTCATGAAATTCAAATTTTCCTTTTTGCTATTTTCTTTTTTCTCTATGCAGCCGTCATAGTGGAAAACCTCCTCATTGTGCTATCTGTGGTATTTGATCACCACCTTCACTCTCCCATGTATTTCTTTCTGGCGAATTTATCATTTTTTGACTTATGTTTTTCCTCTTCAGCAACTCCTAAGCTGATTGCAGATTTCCTTAGAAAACGCAAGACCATCTCACTGTGGGGCTGCATGGTCCAGATGTTTTTTATGCACTTCTTTGGGGGTGGCGAGATGTCTCTCCTGATAGCCATGGCCATCGACAGGTATGTTGCCATTTGCAAACCCTTACACTACAAAACCATCATGACCCACAGGATGCTCACTGTGTTCCTCCTGCTTTCATGGGCGGTTGGCCTCATACATACCACAAGCCAGATGGCTTTCACAGTGGGCTTGCCTTTCTGTGGTCCCAATGTTGTAGACAGCATTTTCTGTGACCTCCCCCTGGTCATCAAGCTTGCCTGCACTGACACCTACGTCCTGGAGCTCTTGGTGATTGCAGATAGTGGGCTCCTGTCCCTGGTCTGCTTCATTCTCTTGCTCATATCCTACACCATCATGTTGGTCACCCTGTGGCACCACTCCTTCAGCGCGTCCTCCAAGGCCCTGTCCACACTGACTGCTCACATCACTGTAGTTACTCTCTTCTTCGGCCCTGCAATCTTCATCTATGTTTTCCCATTCAACAGTTATTCTGTAGACAAGTTTCTTTCTGTATTTTACACTATAATCACTCCCTTCCTCAATCCAATTATTTACACTCTGAGAAATCAGGAAATGAAGGCAGCCATGAAGAGACTGAGGAGTCATCAAATTGGTTCCTGGGTGGCCCCTTAATATTGTTTGCAATTTCTGACTTCTTGTGTTACTTCTGCTGTTTGGGGTTTTGAGCCTTGAATATCTATTCAAATCACTAAAAGCAAAACATTAAATAATTTCATTTTTGTTCTCTCTAAATTCTTGGAATTATTAGCATAGGTTAAACTAAGAATTTTATGGAAAATGTTTACTACACAGATATAATTCATGAAAAACCAAGTACTATCCATCTTTTTTCTTAGACTATTTAAAATGTTTTTTTAAAAATTTAATAATATTATGAGTAAGCTATAAAATATGAAACTTTAATAACTCAAAAATTGTGTTTATTACAGATTTTTTATTTCTAAAGTTAGTGTTAGTAAAAATGTTTACCACTATATGTCATTTATGAGTCTTCTCAGTAGGACTAGGAATTGAATTAAGATTTATAAAACAATTTTTAAAATCTGTGTCCTTAATAGTTTAATAATCATCCTTAGTAGAGTGTAAAATTAGGTTTGGAAATAAGCAGTTTAAAGAGATATTTTATTTTATTTATTACTGGTTTTTGGGTTGGACTGGGGTTTGTGTCCAGAGCATTGACACAGAACTACATCCCTGTCCACTTTTTATTTTGAGACAGGGTCATACTAGGTTGCTAAATTGCCCAGGTTGAGCTGGAACCTGTGATACTCCTGCCTCAACCTCCCAGAGTGATGAAATTACAGATTTTCATCACAACCCCAGGCTTCACACAGTTTTTCAGGTACACAAATCAATTTCTAGAATTCAAACTCCATTGAAATTTTTAAAAACTAAAACCATATCTGCATTACTCTGTCTTCCTGTACCAAATACCAGGGATGGGTAATGTTCCTTGTAGTGAATTAAATTTTTCAAGAAATGATCTTTTCTATATTTACTAAATAGTTAACATTTTTTTCAAGTCATACAGTATTTTAATGTGACATGTCTAATCCCTATTCCAGAGACAATAACTACACTAGCATAGGGGAAGTTATCTATTGTAGGCTTTAATTTCTCAGAAAACTACTCTAAAGGGAAGACCTTCAAACCAAGGCATTAGTAGCAGAAAAATAACAGAATTAGACAGTTAAGAAGAAAAGCTTTCCTGAGAGGGGAAGTTCATCTATACAGATATTATGGAATGCAAAAGAGCTTGTAGCTATTGAAGAAAGAGTTCTATAAAGGATATTGCTGAATTAAAGGCAGCAAGTGTAACTTGAAATTTTATTGAAAGAAAGGGATAAATCTCCATACATTTATGGCAACAGGACCTGCAAGCCTACTGAATTATTCTTCATCAAAAATGTAAAGGATTTCCCCCTTCTGTCTCTCTTACACTGAAGCGTTCTTTCTCTCAATAAATTTTTTTCTACTCAAAAAAATATAAAGTATTTTGTCAATTGAAGGGATTAGAAGGGAAAAAAAATCTTAAAGTTGTCACAGTACTGTTACCAGAAGTAGGAAATAAATTGCAACCAAACTTAAAATATAGAGAATAGCTAGTGCTTTCACTTGCCATCAGCTTATTAAATCATACTAATAACGAGTTTAATGTAATTCTACAATGAGGAAATACAAAATCTAAAAGTGATGCAACAATTTACCAGATCATCTCCTGGGGTTATGTCTTGTTCTTGGAAATTCAAACTAATGTCTTCCCTTTTTAGCTCCTTCTTTCTTTTCCAGTATTTTTGACCCACTTAAATTTAGCCCTATATCATGTCTTAAATTTTTCATCTTTTTTTTCAGAAAGTTTTGTGTGTTGCATGCTTATCCACCAGAGTTTTTAGTTAAGTCCCTGCACAAAATTTGTGCATATACTGATTAGTTTGTGGTTATAAGAACATTTTTCATAGCTTACAAACATTTCTTCAAATTGTAATATAACCTTACAATGTGGCATATATGTATAACTGTCTGTCTTCATTAGAGAAAGCTTTGATTTCATTGTTAAACTAAATCTGAATGAATGTTAATGGCTAGATTGGGTGTTGCATTTTAAATAAAGAAGAAAGAAAAAGAAAAACATCTGAGGTTCAATCAGTCAAAGTGAGAAATCTGCTAGCAATATCGCTTGTAGATACCAAAGTGAAATAACATAAAATTAGCTTTTTACTGGATGATATTCAAGTGTTTGATCTGATGATATTTATTTTAATAAAAACTCAGGTGAAGAAAATGGGAAGTATTGACTCATTTTATTATTGTTTAAAATTTTGTCTTGATATTAGTTTAGTTATCCATTTAAAAAAAATTTCTCACATTGAGTACTTATTTTAATTCAGAAAACATTACAAAATCCTAAGTGAAATAAATGATTAATTTAATCATGTGCTTTTTATTTTGCTCCTCCACTCTATATGTATTTTCTGGACTGGAATCTTACAATCATTTAGTCAGTAATATGCACATGACAATGTAAATATTCTTGGTATGTGAGGATCTACAGACTACTGCTGACTTTTTAAACCCACTGGCACTTTTCTACCAACATCTAAAATAGATTTTTCTCATTTTATTAAATTGAGCAGCATATGAAAATAAGTTCGTTGTGCACTGATCTATTTGGTAGATCCTGTGCAAATATAGGTATCAGACACCATCATATATATTCACATGTATCACCTCATTTTTATTCTTCAACAACCTCATACAATTGACATTTCCAGGAATCACAGATATATAAAATGAGAGGCCATTACAAATAACATATGCATTTATTTTTTATTTTTCTTTTAAATTCTTTTATTGGTAAATTTTAGGTATACAACACAATTACATTTCTCATTGGAAATGTGTACCTTTACATAATGCATCTTGGTTCTTATTTTTTCCCCATTCCTAGCCCTCTCTTCACCCCCTCCACCCTTCTCTATTTACAAAGACTTTATTTCCATTTTTTCCATTTCTCAGCATTTTTCCTTTCCTTTCTTTCCTTTCCCCTGCCCCTCCCACTACCCCTACACCTTTGGACCTTTTCTTCCTGTTTTATGCATTATCAATTATTCATTCTAATGATTGGTACATTTTAGGTATACAACATAATGACATTCATCATTGGAAATTTGCACCTTTACATAGTCTCTCTTGGTTCTTATTTTTCACCCTTGCCCAGCCCTCCCTTCAACCCCTCCATTCCTCATTATATACAAAGATTTTGTTCCTATTTTTCCATTTTCTCATATTAATCCCATTCCCGTCTATCCTTTCCACTAGCCCTCCCACTTCCTTCCCCTTTGCCCCTTTTCTTCCTATTTCACATTACCTATTATACATTTAGTCCTTATTTACACTTTCAGTTTCTCACACCAGAGAAACTATTTGGTATTTATACATGAGTGTCCTATTTATTTCACTTAAGAGTATCGCCTCAGTGTGCATCCATTTAGCTATAAATGTCTCTAACTTCTCATTTTTTATGGCTGAGTAGTACTCCATTTTATTAAAAAACCATATTTTATGATCCAGTATCCAGTTGATGGGCATTTGGGCTGTTTCCAAGTTTTAGCTATCACAAACTGTGCTGCTATGAACATGGGTGCACATATATCACTGTGGTATGATTCTTTTAATTCTTTGGGGAAGATCCTCAGCAGTGGAATAGAGGGGTCAAATGGGATTTCCAGTCCTAGTTCTTTGAGGTATCTCCATACTGAGTTCTACAGTGGTTTCTACCAGTCTACACTCCCATCAGCAGTGTAGCAGGGTTCCTCTTTCCCCACAGCCCCACCAGCATTTGTTATTAGTTGATTTCATGACAGGAGCCATTCTTTCTGGAGTGAGGTGGAATCTCAGCATTGCTGTTATTTGCATCTCTCAAATGACCAGTGATGTTGAACATTTTTTCATGTATTTATTTGATATTTCTACTTCTTTGTCTGAGAAATGTCTGTCCATTTCAGATGCCCATTTTCGGATTGGATCTTTAAATTTGAGAGGTCTAATCTTTTTAAATTCTTTATAGATTCGAGATAGCAGACCTTTGCCTGAGGAAAAACAGAAGATATTTTCCCACATTGTGGGTTTTCTCTTCACACTGCTGGTGGTTTCTCTTGCTGTGCAGAAGCTTTTTAATAAGAAGAGATCCCACTTGTTGATTGTTTGTGCTAGTTCATGGGCAACTGAGGTTTTGTTCATAAAATCTTTTCCTACACCGATGTCTTCAAGGGTTCTACCTAACCTCTGTTCCAGCTGGTTCAGAGTTTTTATTTTAATGTTTAGACCTTTAATCCATTTTGATTTTAGTTTAGTGCATGGTGAGAGATATAGGTCTAGTTTTAATCTTTGGCAAGTTGAAACCCAATTTTTCCAGCACCATTTTTAAAGAGGCTATCTTTCCTCCAGTGAGGGTGTTTGGCTCCTTTACCAAAGATGAGGTGGCTGAGTGTGTCTGGCATTGTTTCTGCATCTTTTAATATGTTCCACTGGTCCTCAGGTCTGTTTCTTTGTTAGTAGCATGCTGTTATTATCACAGTAGCTCTGTAGTGGAGTTGCAGGTTGGGGATTGTGATAAACCCTGCCATGTCTCTGTTACCTAGAATTGCTTTTGCTATTCTGCATCTCTTCTTGTTCCAAATGAATTTTTGGATTGTTTTCTCAAGGTCTGTGAATGCTGCTGGCATCTCAATTGCAATTGCGTTGAATTTATATAGCAGTTTTGTAAGTATAGCCATTTTCATTATATTAATCCTTCCTACTCAGGAGCAGGGGATGTCCGTCCATTTTCTAATATCAACTTCAATATCTCTTTTCAGAGTGCTATAATTTTCAAAGAGGTCTTTGATTTCTTTTGTTAGGTTTATTCCTAGGTATTTCAGTTTTTTGGATGCTATTGTGAAAGGAATTATTTGCTCTCTTTCTCAGTGAGTCTGTCATTGGTGTAGAGGAAAGCTATTGATTTTTGTGTGTTGACCTTGTAACCAGCTACTTGACTGAATTTGGTTATTAAGTCTAGAAGTCTTTTGGTGGAATTCTTGGGGTTTTCTATATACAGTACCATGTCATCTGCAAAGAATGACAATTTGACTTCTTCATTTCCTATCTTTATTCCTTTTATTTCTTTCTCTTGTCTAATTGCCATGCCTAATATTTCCAAAACTATATTGAACAAGAGTGGTGATAGTGGACATCCTTGTCTAGTTCTTGATTTTAGTGTGAAGCATTTCAGTTTTTGACCATTTAGTATGATATTGGCTGTTGATTTTTCATAGACGGCTTCTATCAGTTTCAGGTAGAGACCATCTATTCCAATTTTTGTAGGGTTTTTAATCATAAATGCATGTTGATTTTGTCAAATGCTTTATCTGCATCTATAGAGATAATCATATGGTTTTTGTCCTTGGCTCTGTTGATATAGTATATTGCATTGATTGATTTGCATATGTTGAACCATCCCTACATCCCTGGGATGAATCCCACTTGATCAGGGTGTGTGATCTTCTTGATGATCTTCTGCATTCTATTTGCCATTATCTTATTAAGGATTTTTGCATCTATGTTCATTAGTGAGATTGGCCTATAGTTCTTCTTTTTGGTTGGGTCTTTTTCTGCTTTGGGGATCAAGGTGATGCTTGCTTCCAGGAATGAATTTGGGAGTGTTGCTTCCCTTTCAATTTCACTGAAGAGTTTAAACAGTAGTGGCAGCAGTTCCTCTCTAAATGTCTTGTGGAATTCAGCAGTGAAGCCATCAGGGTCCGGGCTTTTCTTAGTTGGTAAGTTTCTAATTACATTTTCAATTTCATTGGTTGATATTGGGTTGTTTAGAATTTTTAGGTGTTCTTCATTCAAATTTGGTAATTCATATGTATCTAGGAATCTGTCCATTTCTTCTGTGTTTTCTATCTTATTGGCCTATAGGTTCTGGAAGTAGGTATTGATGATCATCTGGATTTCTGCTGGATCTGTTGTAATTTCACCCTTTTCATTCCTAATTGCATGGATTTGGGCCTTTTCTTTCCTTTTTCTGACAAGGTTGGCTAACGGTTTGTCAATTTTGTTGATTCTTTTGAAGAACCAACTCTTGGCTTCATTGATTTTTTGTATCGTTCTCTCATTCTCCACTGCATTGATTTCTCCTCTGATCTTCATAATTTCCTCCCTTGTATGAGCTTTGGGTTTGTCCTGCTCTTCTTTTTCTAGAAGCTTGAGGTTCAGTATCAGGTAGTTTAATTGGGCTCATTCTGTTTTCCTAATATGCCTATTCACTGCTATGAATTTCCCTTGTAAGACTGCTTTCATTGTGTCCCATAATTCTGATAAGTTGTATTGTCATTGTCATTTAATTGAAGGAACTATCTGATTTCTTCTTTAATTTCCTCTATGACCCACTGGTTATTCAGAAGTGTGTTGTTCAATTTCCATGTGTTTATGAAATTTTTTGAGTTTCTTTTGCTATGGCTCTCCAATTTCATTGCACTATGGTCTGATAATATACAGGGGATAACTTTAATTCCTTTTCAGTCACTTAAACATGTTGTATGTGTGTGTATGTGGTCTATTTTGGAGAATGACCCATGTGCAGCTGAGAAGAATGTGTATTCTGATTTTGTGCAGTGGAAGACTGTGTAAACATCTGTTGAGTTCTTTTGTTCAAGAGTTCAATTGAGTTCTAGCATTTCATTACTTATTTTTTGTCTAGTTGATCTATCTATTCATGACAGCAGGGTATTGAGGTCCCCCACTACAATTGTATTAGCGCATATATGACTTTTCATATCTGTTAGTATTTGTTTTATATAGTTGGGTGCACTAGTGTTTGGTGCATAGATATTTATGATTGTCATCTCTTCCTCTTGGATTCTTCCCTTTACAAGGATGTAGTGTCCTTCTTCATCTCTCTTAATCAGTGTTGGTTTGAAATCTACTTGATCTGCAAAGAGGATAGCTACTCCTGCTTTTTTTCGGGTTCCTGTCACATGGAGTATTGTTTTCCACCCTTTAACTTTCAGTCTATGAGTTTCCTTTTGAATGAAGTGTGTTTCTTGTATGCAGCATATTGTTGGGTTTTGCTTCTTGACCCATTCTGCCAGTCTGTTTCTTTTGATTGGTGAACTGAGACCATTAACGTTGATGGTTATAACTGAAACATCTTGACTTATCATTGCCATGACTTTTTCTTTTTGTTGGGTTCTCCCCCTTTACATTTACTTTCTTGTCATGCCAGATGGGTTCATTCTGCTTTGCTTCCTGGGGTTGTGATCCTCAATGTCTGTTCCTAGGATATTGTGTAAAATTCTTTGGAGTGCTGGTTTGGTATTCATGAAGTTCCTAAGGTGCTCTTTGTCATGAAAGTATCTTTTTTCTCCATCAATTTTGAAAGATAGTTTTGTAGGATATATCAATCTGGGTTGGAAGCTGTTTTCTTTTAGGGCTTGGAATATGTCACTCCAGGCTCTTCTTGCCTTGATGGTTTGTTTTGAAAAGTCTGCTGTGATTCTGATGGGCTTTCCTTTGTATGTGATTTGTTTCTTTTCTCTAACTGCTTGTAGAACTTTGTTTTTCTGTTGAGTTTCTGAAATCTTAACAATTATATGCCTATGTGTAGATTTTTTTTGATCAAGGCTATTTGGAGTCCTATATGGCTCACTTCTCTGTATGTCAAGTTCTTTTCCCTGCTTGGGAAGTTTTCTGCCATTACTTCTGTGAAGAGTTTTTTTTATGTCATCTGCACTCTCTCCTGTTTCTTCATTGAGCCCAATCAGTCTTATGTTATTCTTCTTTGCATCATCTAGCAGCTGCTGGATTGACTTTCTCATGTTCCCTTATAATTTTGAAACAATTTTTCTTTTCCTGGTCACTAATTGCCATTTTATCTTCTATATCTGAAATTCTGTCCTCACTTTGGCTCATTCTGCTGTGTAGACTTTCAATGGAATTTTTCATCTCCTGGAAATCTATTTGCATCTGTTTTATGGATTCCATTTGTTTCCTATGTTGGGATTCCATCATGTTCCTCTGCTCCTTTCTAGATTTATTAATCATGTCTTGCACTAGGAGCACACTTTCTCCTGTTATCTGAGAAATTATTTCTGATTTCCTTTTTTCTAGATCCCCTTTTGTTGCCAGTTCAGTGGGTCCAGGTTGTTGAGTATCAGAGTGCTGCATCTCACCTCCCTTTGGGGTTGCTTTAGGTGATCTGGAAGTCTGGTTTTGAGATTTATTTACATGTTTTCTCATTTTCACTGGGGGCCGGGGGGGCAGTGGGTGCTCTTGGCATCCACGCAGCTCACCTCCCCTCAGCTGGGAGAGGTGGGCCAGGAGCCAGGAGTGGCGGGATGTTTGACAGCCTGGAAGCCCCTTCCTCTGGACCAGGAGTAGTGGGATGGCAGCTCAGAAGCCCCTACCTCTGGGCCGAGAGTGGTGGGATAGACGGCAGCCCAAGAGCCCTTTTCTCTGAACCAGGAGCAGTGAACTGGTGGCCCAGAAGCCCGCTACCTCTGGGCAGGAATTCTTTAAATGCTGAGAACTTGATTAGCTCCAGTCCAGTGGTCTGGTGGTCCAGTGTCCTCTGTGTCTTTGTAGTGTGGAACCAGTTGGCTGTATAGAGAAGAGGCCAAAGGAGCGGGGTTGGGGTTGGGGTCCAGTGGATTACTGCCGGGGCAGGGGCTGATTCGGTGTTTTCAGCATGACTGGTGACCTTGGGACCATGTCTGCAGCGGGCTGATTTGGTGTTTTCAATGCAACTCCATATTTATTTAATTACAAAATAATTTATATTGATTATTTTGGCAAAAGAAGTAATTTTTATTTTCCAAATATTTTACTATAAGTGACCATTACCCATATATTATCTAATCCACACATACTTTAAAACTTTCAGAAAAAGAAAATACAATAAAAATTAATGAACCCCCCCTAAGTTTTATTTAAAAGCCTTATCAAATATTGTATATGTCTATGCATATATTAACAGTGTTATTTAGTGCTTCTGTGTAAATGCGTTTATTAGTGTATATACACCCATTATATACAGTGTATATACATCCCATGCCTTCTTCCTCTAACCAAACAATCACAGTTGTAAGGACTATAGTCATTTTTCATGTTTTAGTCACATGAAAAACAGGAATCTAGGATTTCCTAATTTTAGCCACTAATCTCATACTCAAGAATTTTTGAAGGGTAACCAAACTTTGTCTAATGTCATATCATATAATTATCTTTCATTCCTTTTTACTACATTTATACTTATATATGTGTTACTAAAACATTTCAACTTTCTATTTATGGTTTAGCTGCAGCTTCAAGAGAATTAAGTACATGTTTTGCAAACTACATATTGCAGACAGGACAAGAATTGAAAGTTTGACCCAGCTTTTTAAATTAATTCTTATTTAAGTAATAAATAATCTTCTGAATATGTGATAAAATATTAAAGCAAATATTTAAAGTAAGAATAGACTTCTACCTTACTTTCTGATGCTCCAGAGCCAGGATGGGCTACCACTATTGCCCTTGTATTTGTGTGTGTTTCCTGTGCATGTGTGTGTGTGTGTTTTTGTTTATAGGTGAGTTTGCCCTAGAGGTAACAGAACTAAAAAATAAAAAAGAAAGGAACTGACAAGAAAGCTGAGAACAAAACATCCAAATCTAAACCAAAAGAAAGGTAGAAGTGAGCCAAGAGTGTGAGTTCCATGTAGGAATTAACACAGTGTAAATGTCAGGATGGGAGACAGTGTGCTGGTGGGAGACTGAGTCAGGCTACACAGGTGTGAAACATCTGAGGAAAGCACTGGGTAAAAAGAAGAGATCAAAATTTAGGGGCCAAGAAAACAAACATCACTTGCAAAAGGCTTGAGACTGTCTACACAGACTGTACAGGGACAAGAAAGGAAGAGCTCCAGCCAGGAACCCCAGAAACATAGATTATGTCATTATATTGTATACCTAAAATCTACCAATAAAATTAATTTTAAAAAATTTGTGGGTCCCTACATGTCTAGTTAACTTTAAGCTATTATATCTGAATGATTATTAGTAAAGTTGTTTCATTTAGTAGATATTTACTATAGGTCAATAGTAGGCCAGTGTTTGATTTTATTACTATAGCAAAGGTGACATAGCTATCAATACTGTTTGATTTCCTTGGGATGCCAATATCTTGACTGACTTGAGATTATAAACAATACTGAGTCCCTTTACTTGGGAACTGGTTGCTGGGCCAGAGACACTGAAACCTCCCATCACAAGTAAACAGAGGTGGATGGATCCTAGGACTTGGCTAGCGAGCAACATTTAGCCAAACCCAGAATATAGCATTGAAAAGTAGACATTACTTAGGGAAATGTCCATACTAGAAATAAAAATTTCCACTACATCAACCCATAAGGTTCAGCACAAAAAACAAATAAAAATACAAACAAGAGAAAACAAATCAACAAAATGCTTCCATAAACTAACAACTGCTTGAAAGCTGATCTATGGGGCATCAAAAGGCAGGAAACTAAAAAGCAACAAACCAGAATTATTCAAGATGTTCTGAGAGGAGATAACAAAATAAGAAAACCTACACAGGGTCTGCAGAATGTGCTAATAAAAAGCTAGTTGAGCTAAACAAAATGATGCAAAACATGAATGGCATGGATAGAAAATAATTGAAATCCACTGAAAAGTTTCAAATACAAATTCAGGAGATTAAAATTTCTATTGAAAGTACAGACAGCTAAAATGACCAGTGTGAGGATAGAATGTCAGAACTAGAAGACAAGAAAAGTCTGTCCTTCCCCAGGCTGCACTGACTTAGTGCACAGAGGAACAGCTCAATCCCTGAATGTGCCAGCCACCTGAGCATGCTGGTGAGGCTAGGTTACCACAGGCCCAGCCACTTAACATGACCTGAGTACTGGACGGAGCAGAGTGCCCACTGAGCCAATGAATCTCTGGAGTGTCTGAAACCTGCTTCCTCCAGGCTCTTGTTCTCTACCTCCAAGTCCCTGGAATCCATGAAAATCTCCCTCTCCCTCCTGGCCTTCCTGCTGCTTGTCTCTCTACATTGTTGGCCTCTCACCACTGCCTCTCACCTCTTCCTCATGGTAGGCTTGGTCTTTTTCTCCTCTCCTTTGAAAACATCTCTTTGGCTCTAAGTGTGAACAAGATTTGAATTTGGTTCCAAAGCACTCTATGCCTGTGCTCAGTCTATAGCATGATATCTCCTTCCAAGCAGTTGTTTTGGGTTTGAAATTCCAACACAGCAGAGGCTACAGTTCATCCTTCCTTAAAAAATTTGAAATGATGTCAAATCATAGGCACCTTCACTTAGGTCCAGTTTCCATTCATATGTAAACACATTGGATCCATGCTATTCTAACTTAACCTGTAAGTTTCTCACTCCACACAGTCAGATTAAATGAACACTTAATGAGAGGGCTCACATTTTAAGGCAGTGACATTTGACAGCTGAGAGGAAAAGTGACTTTAATGAAAAGCAACTTTTGGAATTTCTCCTTGTGAGATATCCAATGCAGTTTTTATGCTACCAGCAAGAAATAGTACCATGAGTTGAAGATGCAGTAGATACTGGAGCATGCCCAGTGGAAAGAACAGCACTTTGCCATCACCACAAATCCTCTGTTCTTCCCACAGAGTTGAAGTCAACAGAGATACCTATCAGCATGCCTGGATATATAATGACATCTCTGCCCTAGCTACTTCCAACCTCCTAAAAAATACAGAGAAGTATTTTGCCCTTTGGAATATCCTGCAGAAGGACTCATACTCAGCAGCTATTCAGATGCATCAGGACTTATGAGTGAGGAAAAAAATGAAAGTGAAGCCTGACGGCCTTCATTGAATTCAGAGACCATGTATCACATGAACTGTGTCTTGGATATTATCACTGCCAGCAAATCAAGGCAGTTAAGCCTTCCCTCTGTCTCTTAAAGTATAGGAAGCTCTTTTGGGGTGGCCAACCACCTGCCTGAACCTTTTACTTGTGAAAACCACATAGTACCCAGTCTTCATGTAGCACTCCCCTCTCAGGAGTATGCCCCAGGATAAAACAGATGGTATTGTCATTCTACTTACAGTAGCCATCCAGAACCTGCATTTCCTTTACCTCATCTATCTCCTTTGCATAGCTGCTAGAACCACCACTACCATCTCCTGAACCATCAGCTCTGGTCCCAGGCTACAATGGGACATCTAATTACTCAAGTTACAGATATCCCTTTGCTAGCTATCCACTTCAGACTGCTTTGGGGTCTCATACAATGCAAGGTGTCCAATGCTACCTCCTCCAGCATATCTGCTTTGGAAATTCCTACTTCCTACCCCTACCTACCAACACTGTTCCTGGCTACATTACTAAGGTCTTGGTTTGACACCTATTGTACCTTCAGCTCTGACAAACAGTTCTGCAAGTTATCTCAAGAGGTGAGCTTTCTATATGGCAGGGCAAGATATGGATTCCAATTATGGAAGTTATAGCTATGGTCAATAATAATTTACACAGAGTCCTATGTACAGGATACCTGAAAACAACATTTCATACACAAATCAGAGAAATGGCTTTTACAAAAGTGCTGAAACATCATCTTTAGTAATTAAGCCAACAAAGCTGTTAATGTCCTATCAACAGCAAAAGAAATTCTTCACACAGTCCAGTAGTGCTCTGACCCCTCCTTCATACTGTACCGATTAAAATTCATTGGGATTAAAATTCAGTGAATCCTTTGGGATGTACATATCACTAGTAATGAGTGAGCATGGAGACAAGCACAGCCAGTTCCTCTGCACACCCTTGTATTGCACACACAAGGCCCTGAACTCTATGGAGCTACAACATCCAACTATTCTGTGGATGAACAAGTGAAAAATACTGACACAAGCCTCAATCACCTAGTAACCAATGAGAAAATTACTTAAGGGCCTCAGGTGGACTGGAATGACATTGCTAACATTACTCTGATTCCAAAATCAGACAAGTATCCAACCAAAAAAGACAACTGTAGACTGATCTCTTTAACAAATATAGATGCAAAGATCCTCAACAAGATACTGGCAAACAAAATGCAATGAATCATCAAAAAATCCTACATCATGAACAAGCAAACTTCAATCTAGTGATGTAAGATTGGTTTAACATATGCATATCAATAAATGTAGCACATCACATAAAAAAGCAAGAACAAAAATCACATTATCATTTCAATAGATACAGAAAAAGTCTTTGAAAAATCCATATCCTTTCATGTTAAAAACACTGAAGAACCTTACCACTATCTGATAAAAGCTATTAGCAAACCTATTAGCAACATCATATTAAATGGGGAAAGGTTTCTCTCAGAAATCTGGAAGATAAGGATGTCCACTATCACTACTTCTATTCAAAATAGTACTTGAAACATTAGCAAGAGCAATTAAGAAAGAAAAAGAAATAAAATGTGTATGTATAAGAAAGGAAGACATCAACATATTATTATTTGCAGATGACTTGATGCACTATAGAGATGTAAAATATTCACCAAAAGACTCTTAGAATTAATTACCAAAATCAGTAATGTAACAAGATACAAAAATACCCCCAGACAAATCAATAGCTTTCCTGTACACTAATAATGAATCCACTGAGAAAGAAATTAGGAAAAGAAACTACCACTCACAATAGCACCAAGAAAAATTTAATACAAAGGAATTAACTTATCTAAGGAAGTGAAAGACCTTTACAATAAAAACTACAGTACTCTGAAAAAGGAAATTGGAGAGGACATCAGAAAATAAAAATATAACCCTGTTCCTGAATAGACTGGATCAATCTAATCAAAATGGCAATATTTTCAAAATTGGTATACAAATTTAACACAATCTTGATCAAATTTCCATTAGCAATATTTACAGAATGGTAGAAAACAAACTTAAAATTAATATGGCATCAGAAGATACCTAGAAGAGCAAATGCAATTGTGAGTGTAAAGAGGAAAACATGAGGTGATCATCATGGACTTGAAGTTATATTACAAAAGTACTGTGATTAAAACCAGCATTGTACTGGCACAAAAACAGACATGAAGATTAATGAACAGAATACTACCCAAAGCACATTCTACTATTTGATCTTTGACAAAGGGGCCAAAAACAGACACTGGAGGAAAGCTAATCTCTTTAATAAATGGATATCAAAAAGTTGGATATCCACATGCAGAAGACTGAATTTGGACTCACTTCTCCCACTATGTACTAAGCCAAAATAAAAATGTATCAAAAACTGAATGTTAAACCAGAAAAATTTAACCTGCTTAAAGACAAAGAGATAAAGCTCTTAAATTCATAGACATAAGCAAAAATTTTCTGAACAGAACCCTAGTTTCACAAGAAATATTTCTGAGGATCAACAAATGGGATCATATCAAATTAAAATGTTTCTGCACATGAAAAGAAACAACCAACAAAGTGAAAAGACAACCTTTAGAATTGAAAAAACATTCAAGTCAATCTTCACATAGGCAGTCATTTAGAAAATGTGAAAAACTAAAAAAAAAAAGTAGAGCCTCCCAAAATAATAGACTCATTCAAAAAAAAATGGGCATGCAAAATGAATAGGCACTTCAGAGAACTATAAATGACTAATAAATACATGAAGAAATGTTCAACACACTACCCATTAGAGAAATGAAAATTAAGTAACACTGAGATGCAAAATGGAAATTAAATACACAGTGATGTAAGATGGAAATCTTACCTCAAAAAGAATCACCATCATCAATAAAAAATAACAAAGAAATAATAAAAAACACTGGAGAGGCTACAAGTGAAAGGAACCCTGCTACACTGTTGTTGCAAATTTAAACTAGTACAGTGACTTGTGGAAATCAGTGTAGAGATTCCTCTAAAAACTGAAATGAGAGTTTCCATCTGATCCAGCTATTCCCCTTCTAAATATTTTCCGAAAAGAGTTAAAGACATCATATTACTGTGATACTCAAATATCTATGTTTATAGCAGCACAATTCATAATAGCTAAGTCTTGGAATTAGCCTAGATGTCCATCAACAGATGAATGGATAAAGATAATGTGGTGATTACAAACAGTGCAGTACTACTCTGTCATAAAGAAAACTTGAGTCATTTGTCAAAAATAGATGGAACTTGAGACCTTAATGTTAAGTGAAATAACATTAGACACACAAGTTTAAATATCACAAAATTTCTCTTAATAAGTGAGAAACTCAAAGTAAAAATAAATGTCAAAATAAAATATAGATATACCAAATAGGGAGATAGATCTTTCTTAAATAGGAAAGTGATCAAGAGATAGAGGGAAGGACAGAAATAGAGGATGATGAAAGGAATTAGAATGTGTTATGTACATGTAACAACTCCACACAAGGAATGTAAGCATTAAGTACTGTAAACATGTACAAAACTTTTAGAAAAGGAAAGGGATCAGGTGATGGGTGGAAGATAGAGGAAGGGAAGAGAAAGAGTATGGAAAAGTGAATTAGAATGTGTTATATACATGTACCAACTTCTCACAAGGAATGTGAACATTATGTACTACATATGTATACTAATAAAATAAAATTAAAAACAAAACACAACAAGATACAGAAAGGGGTAAATATTTGCAAAAAAAAATGTGTTTATCAAGATTAGCCAAATCATCTTGCATATTAAATGTGTTTAGCTGTTTGGGAAAATTTTACAAATATCTTTCTTATTAAAAAATTTTTTTTCAAGCTAAAGAATGCTATAGGGAATGGGGACATTGCCAGAACTTCTACCATGGGTCTTGGTCTTCTGTGAGCCACTACAGCACAAGGTGAATTAAAGAATAGACAAGAAATGAGACTTGGACTCAAATTGGAATCCTCCTGCCTCAGGGTCCCAGACCTGAGATTATAACCTTGTGCCACTACACCTGATCTTGATTTATTAGTCACACAATAGTCTTGCTCCTAAAATACCCTTCAATGGGTCATGAGTCTCCACACTAATCCCTGAAACATTATCACACATCATGAAACTGGAGATGGAACTTGATGTGAAAGATGACATTCAACTACACAGCTTTCTATGATGTTTCTCATGTATCTTCAGGTAAGGTATAATTCACAAGTTGCTAACTTTCCCTATTACCACCCTCCATTCTATTCTAGTTTTATATCTATCACATAGCATGTGAATTATAAATGCATTCCTTCTGCAGAATTAAAATGATGGGTTTTGGATGAGAGCTTCTAAAAATGTTATTTCCATAGTTTACTGGAGCTCTTCTCACTTCACCCTTTGAATTCTAGAAAATATAGAATTTGGACCCTAAGTTAAGGGAACTTTTCAGAAATGAAAGTGCACATATATTCCTTTAGCAAAATGTCAAATAATATATTCCATGGGTCCTGGTACTTTCCGTGAATTTTAGGGATCAGAAGTCAAGATTTTATTCATATTTTGATTGCAAATTTGAAGGGACAGACTTTGTAAACATGATCAAAGTTAACATTTACTTGTAAGTGACACACAATTAATTTAGATTTATATTTCACTATGTTATCTCAGCTAGACAGTGAAGAATGATATGATATAAAGACTTTAGTTTTGATGAGGGACAATATTATTATAGAATGTAGTCCCATGCATAGCTTTTTGGTAGAATACATTGATCAGTCACTCTTCATAGCAGCACTGACTGACACTATCCACTCTTCTACAATATTCTTTTTTAAAAATTATGAACTTGTAGCACTCTTTTGGATATTCTGGGTGCTTTGTCTTTATTTCTAATTAGTTTATATATTTCTTTGTGCATTATTTATGACAAATTTGAATTCTCAGAAATGTTTTATTAAATTTATATCAATCTTTTTTTCTGGTCCTTGTGTAATATATTTTTAAGTGATAATACCAATACCGATACTCCCATATGTCATTTTATATTTACTGTTCATTTTATGAATTTTAAACACTTGTTATCAATGTTTATTCCTTGTTAGGTTCATGTGAAAAATTTTTTTAGTATGTGTCAACTATGAGAATTAGTCTATACATCAGTGGCTATTTTTAACATTTTTGTTTTTTGAAAAAAGATGTACCATGTGTTTCACACAGTTTTAGAAAGAACATTTTATAAAAACCTATTCAATAATATAAAAAAAAGTATAGAGAAGTGTGAGATAAGGGGGGCAGACACCAGACAGTTGTTGAACGAAGTCTGAATTAAATATATTCAAAGAAGAATAAAATGTAGAAATAGAAATAATTACAAAAAAAGTTTATACACACACCCCACCTTTAGGGAAAGAAACCAAATGAAACAGAAATACATAGGCACAATGATAAAGGAAGCTCCTACACAAATGTGTAGAAATAAGCAGTTAGTCAAGGATGAAGTGCAAAACCTGAAGAATGAAAGCTCCAAAGTATCAACAAAGGCACCCCAGAAATTCTGAGGACATGTGTGGAGGGTCATCAACAAACTGTTACTTAGTCTAGAGCATCTGTCTGTGATACTATATATTATTGAATTGAAATTTGGATAAAGTTACCAGTTTAGAAAACTTCCCATGAAAATATTGCATTTCAAAGCTCATTTTTAAAAATAAACTAAAATATTGTATATTTTTGAAGTTCCAAGTATTTAATTTTGTATAAACACATGATGAATTTAAGAATAGGGATCAATGTTTTTTCCAATTTAGCGTGCATTTCTCTGTTCCACAAAAATCAAAGGAGAAAAATTCAAAAATAATAGTATAATTATTTTATTTATTTTATTGATTGGTTAATTTTTGCACACTAAGGCTTCATGATTCCATAATGTCCAAATATGGAATTTAAATTGGCTTGTGCTTTATGCTAACAGTAATTTTCCTCAAAATCAAGTTGCTATATCCATGTGAAGCCCATTCATACTATCCAAATAAAGTGAGATCAATTTCAAAGAATAATTGAAGCAATTCATGGATTACATGAAGATTTGATTCAAACTAAAATTTGCTTAGACTGTCTAGAAATGAAATTAGTTATTTTTCAAAGGGTAGAATTTATTCAGAATAGTTGTTTTCCAAGTGTTTGGTTTCAGTACCCCTTGTAATCATATAAATTATCAAGGATTCCAAATGTTTTTTTTAATGTCTCTTATAGCCAGGAAATATTTGTTAATAAATTTAAAAATTTAAAATAGCAAGAACAAATGAATTGTGCATATGGTAGCATAAATGATATTTTTATGGGGAAATGGCTTTATGTAAAAATAAAAATACTAGCCAGGTATGCTGGCACATGCCTGTAATCCTAACACTGAAAGACTGAAGCAGAGGGTCATAAGTTTGAGACCAGCCTAGGCAATATAGCAAGACTTTGTCTCAAAATAAAAAATAAAGGGCTGGGACATGGCTCAGTATGAATTTCCAAGATTCAATCCCCAGTCCTGAAAAACATACTGAGAAGTGTTTCAATTTATAACTTTTTGTCACTATATTACTGTTTGTCTTAATACACAACAGATTATTTCATCCACTTCTCTGATTAGTCTGCTGTAATATCACTCACCATATAGCCTTGAAAACTCCATTCTCTAGTGAAGAAAAATAAAAATAAAAGAATAAATATTATGTTAATGCTATTATGAAAATAGTTTTAATCTAGTTGCCCTAGAAGGGTCTCAGAGATCACCAAAAAGTCCTGGATTACATGTTAAGAACCATTACTTTTCAATAAAAACTTTGGTTATTTACTTTTTTTCATAAAAAAACATCCAGTTGCTGATTGCTTTCCTTTCACTTCAATTACAATGTTTCAAAGAGGCTTACTATATAATATGCTTCATCTCATGAATGTACATTAATTTATTTAAAGGATTCATTGATGGGGACAATTATAAATAATACTACCTCACAAGATTTCACTTACAATATCAGAGAAATAATTGAGATTCAATATTTTCAAGTATTATTTAACATTATATCTAAAATGAAGATTATAGGATTTCCTCTTTATAAAAGTGCAAACAGCAAATGTCTTGGCAGGCAAAATTCATCTATCCAGATCTCTTTTACAGTTTTGGAAGCATTTGAAGTAACAATTAAAGTGAACAGTATTTAAATGTACACACAGTGTTTATCAGATTATGTTTTTATTGAAGATATGAATTGATGTGTGAAATTTCTATTAAAATTTATAAATTTTATTCTTGATATTTACTTAAAATATGCTAAAATGGATTTAAAAATATATTCCTTGACCTAACACAACAAAACTAAAATGATAACCTATGTACAGATTTAAATTCTATAAAATCACCAGAATATGATCCTCAAATCAACTTGATATTATTTATCTATCATAGATGGAGCAAAGAACACTAAAAATTAATTTTGTTAATATCTTTGTATGTCATAAACACTGAGTTATCTCTTTGCTATATTTATTCAGGACTTATTCATTTATTGCTTGACCTAAAACTGTAGGTCCTTATGTTAACTTACATTTCTTTTGGGTCAAAAGCAACAAATTGATTGTAAACCTTATATAGGAAGTGTTTAGTGTGTCCATAGTAGGACAAAGAATATTTGAAACTTATAGAAATAGCTCTGCATGAATTGTAGTAGTCTGTGATTTATTGACGTGAGTATCAATGTGATCCTGCTCAAGGCCTTATCCTGAATGTGTCATATTATAGAAAACCACTTCTAATTTAGAAATCTTTTCTCTTTGCAGCTTTAAAAACATACAAATTCTAAAATAAGTAATTGCTCTACCTCTGTGAGCAAATTCATTCTCTCAGGTTTCTCTTGCACCTGGAATATTCAGATCCTCCTCTTTTCAATCTTCTTTGGAACATAAAACTTGACCATAATTGGAAATCTGCGCATTATCTGTGCAGTGAGACATGACCATCTACTACAAACTCCAATGTACATTCTCCTGGCCAATTTTTCCTTCCTGGAGATGTGTTATATTAGCTCTACTGTCCCCAGTATGCTAGCCAACTTTTTCTCTGAGAGCAAAGCCATCTCTTTCTCTGGCTTCTTCCTGCAGTTCTACTTCTTCTCCATGGGCACCCCTGAGACTTTCTTGTTGTCTGCAATGGCCTTTGACAGGTACCTTGAGATCTGCAGGCCCCTGCATTACACCACCATCATGACTGTTCAGAAATGCTTCAGAATGGAAGCTTGCTGCTGGGTGTGTGGCTTTTTGTACTTCCTTCTTCCAGTTAACCTAATCTCTCAGTTCCCATTTTGCTGTGGCAATAAGATAGATCATTTTCTATGTGACCCAGGACCCCTTATAAAATTGTCCTGTTCACCAGCTCCTTTCACAGAATTGACTTGTGCTCTCTATAACTGAGTTCTCATTTTCTCCACCTTCCTCTTCATCATGAGCTCCTACACCTTGATCATCAGAGCTGTGCTCAGGGTCCCCTCAGCAGAAGGCCAGAGACCTTCTCCACATGTGGCTCCCATCTGGCCATGGTGTCTCTCTTCTATGGCTCCATCATGGTTGTCTATGTGAGTCCCACTGCAGGTAATCCAGCAGGCATGCAGAAAATTGTGACTTTGTTCTTTTCTGTGTTAACACCACTTGTCAATCCATTGATCTACAGTTGACAGAATAAGGAGATGAAGGAGGTACTGAGGAAATTACTCAGGACTGTGAGATTTAGTCAGAGCCATGAATAAACGTTTTGAAAAACTCATGTTCACAATTGAAATATGTGTAGGAGATAATTAAAATGTGATTATGAATTGTATTAATTGAATTATAAATATATCTTTCCTGGTGATAATGCATGTATTTAATTTCAGTAGATTGTTTAAAATGTTAAACTATTCAACTATCCATTTTTATTAAAGAAAAATTTGTATTACCAGTGAAATTTTTAAAAATGAAATAAAAGTAAACAGAAAAATGACAACACTATTCAGGGTTTTAGAGTTATACTTATTTCTTTCTGTCAAAATTACATAGTAATCAGATACTGCACATATACAAAGCATATGTAGACAAGTTGTCCTATATTTACATTGATTACTAAAAGTTACTTCTGTGAGTTAAAAATTATACATCCTAAATTTACATAGCAATATTTATATCATAATTTATATGTCAATAATAATAAAAGTATTACAAGAGGCGTACATTTTCTTATAAAAGTTAACATCATAATTGTATATCTTCACATTCTTTCACAAAGGTTTAGGTTAAATATTCTTCATATTTAGGACCAGATTGTTTCCAGTATTTTTTCCAATATCCATTGATTTTCCAGTACTTTCTTTTAAAGAGTTCTCTGTAGGACAAACCATTTAGTGTCTTTTCCACATGTGCCATTTGGCTTAAGAGGTAACAACAGAAGTTGCTAGGTGTGCCTTCTACTAACATTCTAAAGAATACTCATAACTGTAACTCTTCAAGAGGATTTTCCTCATCCCACTTACATATTCTCTACCCATTAACAATCAGTCTCCACTCTCTCCACTTACTAGTCCCTGACTATTTTCCATTCCTGTGAAATGGCCATTTAGGACATTTCATATAAATGGAATCTTACTTTGTGGGGCCCATTATGGTTTCTTTCACTTAACAATAATGCCTACAATGATCATTTTTATTGTAACAGTTACTAGTACTCCACTATTTTTGATAACTTCATATCACTCAATTGAATGGCTATGGTGCAATTTTTATAATCACCAATGATGAACACTTAAATGCCTCTTTTTTAGGAATATTGTGAATAAGTTTTATGAACTTAGTATGAACAAGTTTTTTTGTGACCATGTTTATATTCCCTAGGATATATATAACTAGGTGTGAAACTACTGGGTTAACTTATTGTGTTACATTTTACAAGGTGTCTGACAACTCTACATAGAAGACTCAAGAACTCCACCAAAAGACTTCCAGATTTAATAATCAAATTCAGTAGCACAGCTGGATACAAATTCAACACTCAAAAATCAATAGCATTCCTGTACACAAATAACAAACTCTCTGAGAGAGAAATTAGGGAAACCATACCTTTCACAGTAGCATCCAAAAAAAAAATGAAATTCCTAGGAATCAATCTACTAAAGGAAGTAAAAGACCTTTATGTTAAAAACTACAGTACTCTGAAAATGGAGATTGAAGAGGATATCAGAAAATGAAAAAAGATTCCTTGTTTTTAGGTAGAAAGAACCAATATAGTGAAAATGACCATTCTTCCAAACTTGTTATACACATTCAGTGTAATCTTGATCAAAATATCAATATCATATCTCACAGAGTTAGAAAAAAATCCTAAAATTCATTTGAAACCAAAAAAGACCAAGAATAGCAAAAGCAATTCTGGGCAACAAAGGGAAGAAAGCGTACATTTTAATCCCTGATGAGATTATACTACAAAGTAACTATGATAAAACAGCATGGTATTGGCAAAAATAAAAGACTCAAGGATCAATGAAACAGATTAGAAAATGTAGAAACTACTCTAGAAATACTCAGCCACCTTATTTTTTACAAAGCAGCCTGATGCCTTCACTGGAAGACATCTAGCCTCTTTACTAAATGTTGCTGGGGGCTGGGGATTTAGCTCAGTGGCACACCTCCTGCCTGGCAAACACAAGGTCCTGAGTTTGATTCCAGGTACGAGATAAATAAATAAATAAATAGTTCTGGAAAAACTGGCTTTCCACATGATGAAGATTAAAATTAGACCCATATCTCTCACAATGCACTGAACTAAAATTGAAACAGATCAAAGATCTAAATGTTAAAACAGAAACACTAGAAGATAGAATAGATAGAACTCTTGAAGACATTGGTGTAGGCAAACACTTTATAAACACAAACCTGATTGCATAGGAACTATGACAAAGAATGAACAACTGAAATCTCATCTTATTAAAAAGCTTTTTCACAGCAGAAGAAACTACCAAGAGAGTGAAGTGACAACCTACAGTGTGGGAAAAAAAGTTTTGCTGTTTCTCAGACTGAGGACTAATATCTAGAATATATAAAGAACTAAAAAGTAAGACCCCTGAACTTAAAGACTCAGTTCTAAAAAGGACATGTGAAATGAATAGACACTTCTCAGATGAAGAGGTAGAAATGACAAATAAATATATGAAAAAGTATTAAACGTCACTTGTCATTTGAGAGACTCAAATTAAAACAACACAGATTCTGTCTCACTGATGAAAGAATGGCTATTATCAAGAAATCAACTAATAACAAAATGCTAGAGGGGCTGTGGGGAAAAAGAAATCCTTCTCCAATGTTGATGGGAGGATAGACTGGTGCAACAACTCAGCAAACTGTGTGAAGATTTCTCAAAAAACTAAGAATAGAGGTTCCTTTGAGCCAGCTATTCCCCTTCTTGGTATCTTCTCAAAAGAATTAAAAGCATCATCATACCACAGCTATATATGCACTCCCATGTTTATAACAGCACAGTTTATACTACTTAAATCTTGGAAATAGCCCAAATGCCCATCAACAGATGAATGGATAAAAAAAAAAATGTTTTCTTTTTAATACAATGGAGTACTACCCTGCCATAAAGAAGTATTTCAAGCTGGAGACATTTCTAGCTAAATGAATGCACCTTGAAATAAATCAGACACACATATTTAAAACCACATTGTTTCACTGGTATGAGAAATAGTGTAAATAAGGATAAAAAGGTGTAATAGATATTGGGAAATGGGAAGAAACTATTCAAGTGAGAAAGGGAATAAAGGAGGGGGAGATGAAAGAAAAGAAAGAGCAAGAATAAAGGAATAGAAGGAAAAAGTGGAAACAAAGCTTTTAATAAATAAGGAGGGTAAGAGAGGTTGAAGGCAGGGGAGGTGAATGGGAAAAAAAGAAAGATCATGTACAGGTACAAACTCTTTATGATGAATTTTATCATTATATATATATCTAAAATGTGTTGATAAAATTTTTAAAAACACAAAAAAGAATCCAGATTTTCACAAATCAAAGAGCAAAAAAAGAAAAAAAAAACCAAAAATAAAAACAAAGTGAGAGTTTCAAGGGGACTACATTTTATTATCAAAACAAAGAAGGGAAAGGAAAAATTATGAGAAAAGAAAAAAATGGAAATGAAATCTATGTAAATAGGGAAGGGTGGAGGGGGTGAAGGGTGCACAGGTAATGGGGAAAAAAATAAGAACTAAGATACATCATGTACAGGTACAAGCACCCAATGATAAATGTAAATGTATTGTATACCTAAAATGTACCAATAAAAAGATGTTTAAAAAACACCAATGTATACAATGTATTGGAAGCACATTTTCTCTGCATTCTCACTAACCCTTGTTATTTTCCATATTTTTACCATTCAAGTGAATACAAAATGTTATGTTATCCTGGTTGTTATTGGCAATTCCTGAATAACTGATGAGGTTGATAATCTGAGACACCTGTAAACTACTATTGGAAAAAATATATATTTAAATCCTTTGACCATGTTGCAATTGTGTTATTTTTCTTCTTCTTTCATTATTGAGTCACTTTATGTATTATGGATAAAATTTCTTTATCCAATACACAGTTTGCAAATACTCCAATTTATCTGTTTATTTTCCTTTATCATTCTTATTTTGGTGTTATATCAAAAATAACAATTCTTAACACAATTCTTAATACAAAAATCACTACTATGTATATAATATTTTTAATTTAAAATTTTAAAATTTATTTTAGCTGATATATAAAAACAAAAATTTTACACATTATTAGGGTACAGTGTAAAGTTATAAAACAGGTATACATTACAATATTTGAATCAAAGTAAATATACTTATCCATTTCCTCACCTGATTATCATTTCTTCAGAATGAAAACTTTCAATTTACTTTCTTTTGCATTTTAAATATTCAGTATATAATGATTTTTATTAGTTACCCTACTGTACAATCATAACACATTGGAACATATTATCTAAATGTAATTTAGTATTCATGCTTCAACATGTTCCAACAGACCCTAGTAATCCTCATTCTCTTCTCAACATCTATGATTAAATTCTTTATACTTCATATATGACTGAATACATGTGGTACTTGCCTTTCTATGGCTGATTTAAGTTACATAACTTAATGATCTCCAGTTCTATACGTATTTCTCCAAATGACTGGATTTCATTTTTTTTTGTGGCTACATAATATTCTGTTTTCTTTATCCACTCATCACTCATTTTGTTGTTTTCATTTTTTGGCTATTGTGAATATTGCTGCAATGAAGGAGTTCTGATGATTTTCTAACATACTGATTTCATTCTTTGGATATATACCCAAGAGTCAGATTGATGAGTCATGTGATACTTATTTTTTTGAGAAAATATCTAACTGCTTTCGATACTATCTCTATTAATTTACATTCTTACAAAGTAAGGTAGTTTCCTTTTTTCCTGTATCCTTGCCAGCACTTGATATGTTTTGTATCAAGTTTTTACTGAAGTGAGATGGTATCTCACTGTGGTTTTGATTAGCATTTTCCTAATGATCAATGATGTTGAGTATTTTTTATGTAGCTGTTGACCATGTGTATGTCTTCTTTTTTTTTTTTTTTTTTTGGTACTGGGGGTCAAACTTGAGTCCTTGCACTTGTGCAACAGGCTGTGAAACCACTGAGCTAAATCCCCAGCCTGTATGTCTTCTTTTGGAAAATATCTATTTAGGTTTATGTCTATTTTTAAATCATGTTGTTTTTGCTTTGATAGCTATTGAGATTTTTGGATTCCTTACATGTTCCTTGTCAGATATATAGTTTGCAAATACTTTTTTCCAATTCTACAGGAATTCTTATTTTCAAATATTTGTCTCATAAACTATCTCATATCTATATATAGCTTGGTTAAAACTTAAAATCAAATTAGCAAATATGCAATAAAACTCTAAAATGGTCTAGAATACTAGATCCACAGAGGATAACAATGGATCATTATTGATAGGCTAATTTAGCTTCAGGATTGAGAAGAGATTGGGAGACTGAGGTGGACCGCCTTGCTTTATGACTGTAAAACTGAGACGTAAAGGGAGAGATGCACCAGCTCTGTAAAGCAAAGGTGGTTCTCAAATGCAATCAGGCTGATTCTTCTCATACCACAACTCTTAGTAAACTCATGCCTTTTCATGTGATCTCTCTTTCCTGTAAGAGTGTTGCTCTATTTTTTAATTTGTCAAAGTGTCTTAACACATAACACATACACATGGGGTCATTGTTCAGATTGGATAGGAATGGTCTCCCAATTTTGTCTGTATTATCACACAGTATGTCACTTAGACCATGAAAGGGACATCAAGGCCCATAATATTCATTCCTGCTGCTCAACCACATCTCAGCCTTTGCCACACTGATAGGCTGTATAAAACTTCTTTTGGAATGTGGATTTCAGCCATACCAGGCCATGTGTAATGGCCATCAAGTTAGAAAAATAATCTTTATCAGAAAGGATTATCTTGAGTTTGGAAGGAACAGAATTCCACTTATGGGTTCTTGAATGTGCACTAGGATAAAGAAGAACAATCAGATCTACTCCAGCCTACAAACTCACTTAGGCAGAGTAGGATTATTTCTACTGCACCATACACCTTCAGCATCTACACTGCACATGGTTCTTTCTGTGTTGTATAGCACGATCACCTCTGCTGCAGTTGTCTACAATCTGTAAAACAGGAGTGAAGACCATCATGAAGAAAGTCTTGAGATTTTATGAAATCTTGAGGGAAATTGTAGGTTAAAATAATAGTGAGAGAAACATTATTTTCAGATTTGTAAGAATTTCTTTTAAAAGTAAACTTGTTGGATTCATATAGAGTAAGGCAAGAAAAATACAGCAAGATTATAAAAATGCCAGTACCAGGCCTGGGATTTAGCTCAGTGGCACCATGCCTGCCTTACAGGTGCAAGGTCCGGGGTTTGAGCCCAGTACCAAAAATAATAATAATAATAATAATAATAATAATAATAATAATAAAAATCCCAGTGTTCAAGAATACTTTGAATGTAGTACAACAAAAAAAAACAGATTGATTGCATTTTACAACAGATATTGACTAAGTTACAAAAGTCTTCAAAGAAGTTGGATACAGATAAATGTTAGATAACAGATGATAGATAAGTAGGTAGATTAGTTGAAAGGAGAAATGAATTAATGAATTGAGTGCTTAGGAAGTATGTCTCATTTTTTCCATTCCAGATGAATGATTTGGTCTTTACTGTGGTCTCAGGGCTAGTTTTCTCTTTTCTCAGCAATATTTATATATGAAGCAGCACTCACAATTAGTGCTTTGTAAAAAATAAAGTATTCTAGATTTAGTATTTTCCTGAAGATTCGAAGTATTGTCATTTTTCTTGCCTCCAAAATGAGGAATTTTTAAAATGCCTTTTTATTTGTCACCTTACCACTGCTGAGACAAAATACTCAATACCCATAAGTTAAAGAAGGATAGGTTTATGTTGGCTCATGGTTTCAGAGAGTTCTGTCCATAGATTTTTGGCTTCAAGGCAGAAATGGCGTGGTGAAGGGGGATTGTGGAGGAAAGCTGCTGAAAACATGGCAGGAATGAGAAAATGATAGGAAGAGCTGAAAACAATAATACACTCTTCAAGGTCAAGGCCCACCACTTCAGACTTATTACACTACCGAACAGCACACTGACCTATGAGTATAGTGCTCCCATGATCCAATAACCTTCCAAAAGCTTCACTTCTGAACACATGAGGCTTTGGGGTGAACATTTAGGATCTAAACTGTCACCATGCCTGGTCCCCACAACTCACACCTATCTCATTATGCAAATGAATTTAGTACATCTATAAGAGTTTTCAAAGTCTTAACACTTCCAGCATTGTTGAAAAGTCTAACTCCAAATCTCTTCTGAGACAAAAAGCAAACTATTAGCTGTGAGCCACTGTAAAAATCAAACAGAAAGTTAAATAACTCTAATGTTTAATAGCAAAGGGTAAACATTTTAATTCAAAAAGGGGACTATCAGAATAAAAATGATTTTCATCAAAGCAAGACTGAAAACCTGCAGGGCACATGTTAAATCCTATATCCACAAATCCAGTTCCCAGAGCATGTGATGGTGAGATGTAAGATCCAAAAATGTTTGAGCTTATGGACTTGTTGGCTGACACCCTTATGGACTCTCTCAAGCTGGCTCTTTTCACCCAATTCCTGTGGATTTTCTCAGCACAAACTCCATATTTCTGGCATTTTCAACCCTCTGGGATCTCTTTGCAACTTTGTCTTCACACTTAGCCCTTGATATAGTGGTTTCTCTTGGGTTCCTGGTAAGGACTGTGGTACTACCACATCACATTGCCTGACTATCTAGGCCTCCTTTAAAATCTCTGTGGAAACCCCTATGACTCTGTAACCCTTATATTATGCATACTCAAACAAGCAAAAACTTGTGGATGATGCCATGGTCTTCTATCAGCTCAAGCAATAGTCAGGCCCTCTTGGACCAGTGACCTTTGAGTAACTAGATGGTTGAAATTGAGTATACAATTTCCTGGGGATAGGGGCTGAGTGAGCAACTTCCCTAGGCCTCTCAACTCAAAGCAATGTCTCTCAAAGGAATTTACCCTTTTACACCATTGTTCTTGAGGTTTTAGGCAGAACTAATACAATTAGAATGGCCATATTTCCAAAATTGATACACAGATTTAATGGAATACCAATCAAAGTACCAACAGCATTCTTCACAGAGCTGGAGAAAACTGTCCTAAAATTAATATGGAACAAGAAGAAACTCAAAATAGCAAAAGCTATATTGTATAACAACAACAAAGCCAGAGGGATCACAATGTCAGAATTGAAGTTATATTACAAAGCACTGACAGAAAAACAGTCATGAGGATCAATGGAAAAGAGTAGAGATCAATGGAAAAGAAAAGAAGAAAAGAAGAGAAATAACCCAAAGCACACTCAACTATTTGATCTTTGACAAAAGGGCCAAAAAATATAGCCTGGAGGAATGATATCATTTTTAATAAATGGTGTTGGGCAGACTGACTATCCAGATGGAGAAAATTGAAATTAGACCCCTATTTCTCACTGTGTACTAATCCACAATAAAAAATGAATCAAAGAAATAAATGCCATAACAGTAAAGTTTAATCTGCTGAAGGATGAAATCAGTAAAATCAAAGTCAGAGTGATGCAGGGGGAAATAGATGTTAACTCCCAAACTTGCTAGATATCTGAAACACAAGTTCATGTTCTCTAAAAAGAAAGAATGAGTTCTAGGAACAACAGAGGTTAAGAGTAGGAAAAATTTATTTAGAGAAAGATAGCTTCTGTCTAAGAGAGACAGAAAGGGGACCAGAAAATGGGTTATCCCACTGACCCTGATTCTCAAAAGTGTTTTATGGGACAAATCCACAAGGTGAGATGAGTTAAAGGTGGGATAAAACTATAGTCAACTAGTAAGATTGCAGTCACTTAGGTAATATTGATCCAATGAAAAATCACAAGGTGAACATGAGGTGGGACAAAACTATGATCAACCAATAAGATTACAACAAGTATAGTTGCCTAGGTAATATTGACTAAATGGGGGAGCAAGACACAAAGCAAGTGTACAAGGAACAAACAAGGATTCTTGGTAAGGATGGGTCAGGGATCTTTTCTGGAAGGGATGGGTTAAGATCTCTGTCCCCCACCCAGGTGATTGATACCTATTTAGAATGTCAATCACTGCTATTCATCCCTAGGGGAAGCAAGGGGTGCAGCAGTTTCTCTTCTTTTACAATGCTGCCTGCAGTGAATGTGTCTCAATTGTCTTCCATTTTGGCTCCCCCATTGTCCTCCAAGTTTGTCCTCCATGTTGGCTCCTTGAGGCTGGCCCTATCTACCTACAAGATGTCCAACTAACTTACCTATCTACAATAATAGTCATATGCAAGGACTTTCTGATCAGAACATTGTTTGCACAGGAAATAGTACTGAACATCAACAAGTAGATTCACATCAAATTAAAAATCTTTTTCACAGCAATAGCAAGAATTAACAGAGTGAAAAAATAGCCTACAGAATGGAAAAAGGTTTTTGTTTTTCTAGCTATTTCTCACAGAGGACTCATATCTAAAATATATAATGATCTAAAAAACTTAGGTGCCCCCCAATAAAAGACCCAATCAAACAAATGGGCAGGGCTGAGGACTTAGCTCAGTGGTTCCACCTCCTGCCTTGCAAGCACAAGGTCATCAGTTTGATCCCTGGTACCAAAACAAAAAAACAAAACAGAAAAAAATGGGCAAGTGAAATGAACAGACACTTCAGAAAAAAAAGAAATACAAGTGGCAGTAAATATATGAAAAGATGTTCATCATCACTGCCCATTAGAAAATGTAAATTAAAACAACAGTGAGAATCCATCTTACCCCAAAAGAATAGGCATCTTTTAGAAATCAAATAATAAGAAATGCTAGTAAGGCTGCAGGGAAAAGGAACCCTTCTGCACTGTTGGTGAGAATATAAGCTAGTATACCTACTATGCAAATCAGTACAGAGATTCCTCCAAAACCTAAACCTAAAAATAACATTTGACTGAGTATTCCCTTTCTAGGTATCTTCCTGAATTAGTTAAAGAAATCATATTATACTGATTATGTCAGGTAAAAGGGCCGAAAACCAAGACCAGACCAGGCCACAGCAAGCCTTTATTAGGGGACTAGATCTGCCAGGCTGTCTCTGAACAAAGGAGAGACAAAAGCAATATGGCCGGGCAGAGAGAGTCTTTTATAGAGACTGGGGTGGGGTCTGTAGGGGCTGAGGTGGGGTTGCGTGAGGTAGTGGCTAGGGAATGGAGGAGCCGGTGATGTCACTAGGTGGTAGGAGGTGAGTGAGTATCACTTTCTAGGTGGGAACAGGGGCATGCTGGGAAGAAGGGTTTATTCTTTGGTGGGAGCAACCATCTTGGCATGATGTCACACAGGGGAGGGGGCAAGGCAAGATAGGAAGAGGACAGCTACTATACATAATAGCTGCTGAGGTAGTGGGAGACCTATCAGATTAACCATGTTACAGCACCACAATTTACAATAGCTAAATCTTGGAAGAACTCTATATGTCCACCAACAGATGAATGGATAAAGAAAATGTAATATTTATACACAATGGACTATATTCTGCCATAAAGAAAAATAAACTTGCGTCACTTGTAGGAAAATAGAGGCACCTTGAGACTATAATTTTAAGTTTAATAAATTAGACACACAGCTGAAGTATCTCATGATTTCTCTTACAGGAGAATCACATATCGTATATAAAGAGCAAAATAAAGATAAATAATAGGAAATATGGAGATAGATCTTTCTCAGTTTGGAAGGAAACCAAGAGATTGAGGAAGAGATGAGGGAAGGCTGTGATAGAGGATGAAAAAGAAATTAAGATATGTTGTGTACACGTACCAACTCCATACAAGGAATGTAAACTTTAAGTAATGCAAACATGTACTAAAAATAAATAAATACTTTGACATGCAGTTCATAACTGTCAATTCCCATTTTAATCATAGATTTTTGAAATGCACCAGTCATATGACCTAAATCATCTGTCTATTTAGACAACATTGACATTCATTAGATCATTACACCCAAACCACATTTAGCATTTTATTTGAATCTGATTATATAGATGCAGTTACAGGTCAAGACTCTACAAGAATCTCTTTAATACATATTAGCTAAATGAATAATTTTAACAACTCAAATAATTTTTTTAATGCTGGACTCACTTATATCAGGCTTTACTTGTCTGTCTGTTCTGATTTCAAAAGTTTGCAATACCTGAATCACTCTTAACAAAGACATTCCCAAGAGATGTCCAAGATCATTATTTCCCTGGTTCTTATACTGTTCCAAACATAGAAGAGGTAAATTTGACCCAAGAGACAGCTTCAGGTGGTGAATATGTGCCAGGGTGAGGAGAGCACTTCCACAAATCCTGTCTCCACACAAAATGTGTGAATCCACACAAATCATCCCAAGCACACATCAGAAGAAAAGACTGAAAAAGAATCTGATATGACTACAAATTGTGGTTAGTAAGTTATCTCATATCTCTGATTCTCTTTTTTTGACAATTTAATGCTATTTCTATCTACCTGTTTTAAGGATGCCCATGACTTTTGGTGTTGAGAACAACTTCTTTAGCTTGCAACATTTTCAGAAGGGAATTCATGGGTTTCCTTTAGCTATTCTTTACCTAATGGAATTTCTGTAGACTTTTTTTATAAATTCATTAAGTTTATTGGTACATTTTAGGTATACAATATGATAACATTCATCATTGGGAATTTGTACCTTTACATGATATACTTTGGTTCTTATTTTTTACCCATTCCCCTGCCCTCCCGTCAACCCCTCCACACCTCCATATTTACACAGACTTTGTTATCATTTTTTCCTTTTCTCATATTTATTCCTTTCCCTTTCTCTATGCCTCCCACTTTCCCTTTGGGGCTTATCTTCTTATTTTATATTATCTATTATACATTTTGATCCTTATTTACACTTTCAGTTTCTCACACCAGAGAAACTATTTGGTATTTACACATGTTTGTCCTATTTATTTCACTTAAGAATATGGCCTCAATGTGCATCCATTTAGCTATAAATTTCTCTAGTTTCTTATTCTTTATGGCTGAGAAGTACTTGCATTTATTAAAAAAAAAAAAATGGTTGACGGGCAATTGGGCCATTTCCAAGCTTTAGCTATCACAAACTGTGTTGCTATAAACATGGGTGCACATGTGTCACTGTGGTATGATTCTTTTAATTTCGGGGGGAAGATACCCAGCCAAAGAATAGCTGGGTCAAATGGGTCCTCTAATCCTAGTTTTTTGAGCTATCTCCATACTGATTTCCACAGTACTTACACCAGTCTACACTCCCACCAACAGTGGAAAAGGGTTTCTTTTTCCTCACAACTCAGCCAGCATTTGTTATTGGTTGATTTCCTAATAGCAGCCATTCTTTCTGGAGTGAAGTCTGCAGTCTTAACAACAGTTAACACCACCAAAATGCATGGCCTCAGGGTTAGCTTAGGTAGACAGATCACAATTTTTTGCCTGGTAATCAATATGAGCAGCTTCTAGCTATTCTTATTTGAATGGTCCTTATATTTCATGAAGGTAAAACTTCTTATATAGGAGAGTGATTATTGTGTAAGATAAGTTTTAGCATACAGATAGAGCTAAAAAGTATTATAAATCTAAAGACAAAGGGTCTAAAACTTGCCTCCTACAGAAATAGGATTTAAACTCACAACCTTGGAATAAAGAAGGCATCTCAAGTTGCTGCAATAGAACTGTGTGTCTCATCAGTATATATCTAATGAAGTCTATTAAATTTTCTAAGCCATAGTATATGCTTATAAAATACAAGTTTTAAGAATTCTATAGAGTTTAGCATTTTACAGAAAAAAAATCTTTATGAAAGAACATTACATCTACAAGGAAATGAAATCTTTGTTGCTGTATTTTAATATTCCTAAAGGAGCAATTTGATTTATGTCCTTTCTCTAAATTTTCAATCTGTTATCCCAGGGCTAACATAAGCTCCCTGAAGAGAATTATTCTTCATTTCATTTAGAGGTGAATAATCATATTCATTGAAGATTAACTTCACATTCACTCAGATCTAACATTAAATATGCATTATGCCTTCAGGTTGAATTATTTCCTTCTCATCTTACAAGTAATACATAACAGATAACATATGTAACTCTCATGACTTAGAGACTGAAGTAATTTTTTTTAGTTTTTATTTTTATTAGTACATATTTCAGTACATAATGATTACACTCATTGTAGGGTATTGGTACTTGTACATAATATGTCTTAATTCTTTTCAAATAGTTTGGATCCTGCAGATTTCATAGCATTCATTGATAATATTGGAGATAAATGTTTTCTACTAATGTTTTCTCTGACTTCATCAAGTTTGAATCTCAGTCTAAATTGTCTTCCACTTTTGGTAAACTACTACACATGACTGTATGTTGATATTTTTCCTAATCCATTAACTTTGCTAAATAAATTCTACTGTATTGTGGATTTTAATTAATAACAAACTATATGCCTGTTTTTTGTGCAAATTTTCATGCCAAAGTATTTATTTATGGCTTTCTATAAAATTTTCATAAAGATTGTCCCAACATTTTAATTTTAGTTTTATGATATCTTATGGAAGAAATACCACCAAGGCTTGAAAGAATTGTTATGCAGGTAAAATAACTTGTAACATTGTTTCACATTATTTATATTGAAATTCAAGGCTGATTCAACATAATCTATGCAACTACATGGCTTTATACTTCTTATGTAGTGTAAACATGGTTAGTGCCACACTCAGATTTTTTTTCTCAACTAGAAGACAGAGCTAGTTTCCAGGTGTAACTACAATCATCTTTTCACCCTTCCCTGGCTGCCTCACTTCCTTGATTCCCTTCTTGTGAGAGTAGTTTCCCAATAAATCATTTGCATACAATCCCATCCCACACTCTCCTCCTAGCAAAGTTAACCTTATTCAGTTTGCTTCTTTTTGTGCCATAAAATCACTTATATTTGACTAAGATTTCTTATTTCAATTATAATTTTCAGTTGCAGATATAGATATTAAATATAGAATTCTAAAAGTTAAGAACCTTTATTCATCCTAGTAATAATCTATCCTGCCTAGTTTATTTCAGAGGACACACTGAATAAAATGCATGAAGGAAATCAATCAGCAGTGTCAGAATTCGTGCTTCTGGGACTTGGACACTCATGGAATATTCAGGTCTTACTCTTTGTTATATCGTTAACTTTTTATCTGATGATTCTGTCTGGAAATATTTTCATCATGATCTTAATCATCACTGACCCCTTTCTGCATTCCCCCATGTACTTCTTGTTGGCCAATCTATCTTTTGTGGACATATGGCTTTCCTCAGTCACCACTCCCAAGATGATTGCAGACTTTATCAGTGAAAACAGGACCATCTCCTTTGCAGGTTGCATGTGCCAGATCCTCTTTGCCCATTTCACTGCAGCAAGTGAGATGGTACTGCTCGTGGTAATGGCCTATGACCGCTATGTGGCCATCTGCAAGCCACTCCACTACTCTACCATCATGAACCTGCAAAAGTGCATTAGCTTGGTACTAACTTCCTGGAACATAGGCTTTGTGCATGGTATAAGTCAAATGGTTGTAATTATGAAGTTGCCTTTCTGTGGACCCAGAGAAATAGATAGCTTCTTCTGTGATATCCCATTAGTAATCAAGCTAGCCTGTATGGATTCCCATAATTTGGACACTTTAATAAACATTGACTGTGGGCTTGTGGTTGTAACTTGCTTTACTGTGTTGCTGATATCATACACATATATTCTTATCACTGTCCTCCAAACTTCTAACAATGGTGCCTCCAAAGCTCTGTCCACCTGCACTGCTCACATCACAGTCGTATTGCTCCTTTTTGTTCCCTGTATCTTCATCTATGTATGGCCACTAAACATCATTTGGTTGGACAAATTTCTTGCTGTGTTTTACTCTGTTTTTACTCCTCTCCTAAATCCAATCATTTATACAATGAGAAATAAAGAGATGAAAAATGCTGTGAAAAGATTCAAAAGCTACTACATGGATTCCAAAGGAAATATTTAATGCTTATGAAGCTCATTGTGAGTACCTCAAATTTGACAATACACTGACCATATAATATAGGAAGAAATTCAGGAAATTTAGTCCATATTCATAGTTTGTCCCAGTCCCCACATAGGAATATGTTTAATATAACTCAAGTAATTTAAAATGTTTTAATAAACCAGTACTCCACTGTGGATTATTTTCCTAAATTCCAAACAGGGCTGATAGACCTTTATTGGAATTAGCTGATCAGTCTTTCTATGTGTTAATAATGTGAAGAAGAATCTAAAATATGTTCAACAAACTTCTTTGTCCATCTAGATGAATTTTAATGTACTTCTCTTGAATATTTTGCTAGCTCCATTTTAAACAATTAATTACCTTTACAGCTTCCCTGAAAACTTTCACTTACCTTTTGTCAAAAGGCAACTTTATTATCACTTTTACCTAATTATATTTATCTAAGCTTTCCATCAGAGTATTAAAAGAGTAGAAAAATAAAAAATGAAGAAAAGATAAAATAAAAATCATGAACTACTTAGGGAATAACACTGGGCCCAGCTCTCCTGGGTTCTATTAGCTCAATTAACATAAAATAAATGAGTAAATAAATACAACCTAATGTGGCTTTTCTTTTTGCAGTCTCAAAGACTAATTTCTAAAGGTATTACTTATCATTTATGTAAAATCTTGAAATATAATCTCTCTGAGGTCATTGATCATTGACTTTATTGGTAAATTCTCAAAACTGCAATATTTAGTACAGTGGATAATTGATAATAGTAAACAAATATATTCTACAAATATCAATGCATATCAATCATTCCATTGAAATACTTGTGTATTTGTTAAGTATTCTTTGTATGTAATTTTATTTTCATTTAAAAATATTTTTAAGGAGCTATGATGTGTATATAAGTGTAAAGTGCTTGTCTGGAAAGTGTGAGCCCTTGAGATCAATTACCAGTATCCAAAAAAAGGGGGAAATATTTTTCAAAGTTTCAAAAATATATATAATAAATATTTTATTTCTTGCAGAATTACCCTTTTAGTGGGTTGAAATTCAGTTATGAGAACAATACAATTCTTAAAACCAAAATGTGTAACATATAGCTTCTATTTTTCTTAATATGAGAGCAAAATACAACAAAATGTTGCAATAAACATATCATGTTAATCATCCTTGAATGCTTGTTCTATGTTATAAGGTTATTATTACTTTCAATTATTATTATTACTTTTAATTGTTTTATTATTATCTGCAAATTGAAAATGACTAAATAAGACTTAGATATATACTAAATTTCCTTAAGGTAACACTTATTTATATTTTCTTTAATTGAACATTCAAAAATATTTTGATCCAAGACTGTTGACTTATTAAATGCATTGGTAGAGTGTGATAAAATAATTGTTTCTTACAAAAGAAGTTACAAGAATAACTCATACTAAGAATAAAATACTAGAACACCCACAAAGATTTTATTCCCACAAAAATACTGAAAATATAATTATCCACACTCTTGTTTGATCCTGTCATCTGAATTGCAAACCTAAGCACATGTCAACATACTTGAAGTATTAAAAGATGAGGATCTGACTCTTTGATTCTATTTTACCTGTAACTCTATTCTTGTCCAGGTGTGTACCAATTCACCCATTTATTCATAATCACTGTATGTTTTAAATACCCTAATTATTATTTAATGTACTGAATATATGTGTGTGTGTGTGTGTGTGTGTGTGTGTGTGTGTGACAGCATTCAGAGCAATATCTTTTCAACACCATTGGCAATAAAAAGAGTTTTGGCACAATGTGAAAATGCCATTATTAAAAAGTTTATTTCATTGTTTCTTTGTTTCATCTCTTTTGTTACCTCCCCTGGGGGAGTTTCTAGCCAACTCTATATTCTGATAGCCAGCACCTAATTACTTTCTCCAGGGTAAAAAAAAAATCCTAGGGGGAAAGAATTCTAGGTTGGCTGGACTTAATAGACATTTTGTTATTCGTGTGTTTTTCATACGCTCTTTTCTTTTGCCTTATTTTGCCCTTTATTGTCAGTAATTTTGTCTTATGGGTTCAAATAACAATGGACTATAATTACTAGTATTTTCTTTTAAAACTTATTTTTCATTAGTACATGTTTGCAGTACATAATGTTTTCATTCCTTGTGTGGAATTGGTACATGTACAAACACATCTAAATTCTTTTTTCTTTTCATCTCCTTTGCCTTCCCTTCTTTCTCCCTCCCTCCCCATCTCTCCATTTCTTGATCCTATTCCCAATTAAGAAAGATCTATCTCTGTGGGGGGCCTTGCCCCCCCCACTAGAACTCTTGAGTGCCTTTTACGGGCATGTCTGGGCCTGCTGCAAGTCTACCCGGCAACAAGGAAGTAGCCCCAGTACCCTCCCCTTGCTCCTTCCCTCTAGCCCTAGGGTATATATGCTGCAGCAGCTTCCGCAATAAACGAGACTTGATCAGAAACTTGTCTGGTCTCCATCTCTCGTGTCCCTTGTCCTTTGTCATTCTCACTCCCCCTCTAGGGTCTTCGTTGACCTACCCGCGGGACGGAACATATCTCCATTTTATTAAAAAAAAAAAACCACATCTTCTTTATCCAGTTTCCAGTTGATGGGCACTGGGCTGTTTCCAAGCTTTAGCTATTACAAACTGTGTCACTATAAGCATGGGTGCACGTATACCACTGTGGTATGATTCTTTTAATTCTTTTGGGAAGATACACAGCAAGGGAATAGCTGGGTCAAATGGAACCTCTAGTCCTAGTTTTCCACAGTGGTTGCACCAGTCTGCATTCCCACCAACAATGGAGAAGGGTTCTTTTCTCCCCACACCCCCGCCAGCATTTGTTATTGGTTGATTTCTTGATAGCAGCCATTCTCTCTGGGGTGAGGTGGAATCTCATATATGTATGTTTTCATTTGCATCTCTCCAATGACCAGTGATGTTGAACATTTTTTCATATTTTTATTTGCTGCTTTTACTTCTTTTTCTGAGAAATGTCTGTTCATTTCAGATGCCAATTTTTGAATTGGGTCTTTAAATTTGGGGGGGTCTTTTTTTTCATTTCTTTATAGATTTCTAGATTTATAGATTTATAGATTTCTTTATAGATTCATTTCTTTATAGATTCTAGACAGTAGTCCTTTGTCTGAGGTACAGCTGCTACAAATTTTTTCCCACATTGTCTGTGGTTGTCTGTTAGCTCTGTTGGTGGTTTCTCTTGCAGTGCAGAAGCTTTTTAATGCAATGGAGTACTACTCGGCCATAAAGTAGGAGAAACTAGAGACATTTATAGCTAAATGAATGCATATTGAGGCCATACTCTTAAGTGAAATAAATAGGACACACATGTAAATACCGAATAGTTTCTCTAGTGTGAGAAACTGAAAGTGTAAATAAGGATTAAAATGAATAATTGATAACTTGAAATAGGAAGAAAAGGTCAAAAAGTGTAGGAGAAGTGGGAAGGGAAGGGAAAAGGGAAGAAGGGAAAGGAAAAAATGGAAACAAAGTCTTTGTAAATAGGTAAGGGTGGAGTGGGTGAAGGGAGAACAGGGAATGGGAAAAAAATAAGAACCAAGATACATCATGTACAAGTATAAGTACCCAATGATCAATGTAAATGTATTGTATACCTAAAATGTACCAATAAAAGAATTTAAGCAAAAAAAAAAAAAAGATCTACCTCCCTACTTCATATTGTTTATCTTATATTTGCTCTTTGTTTATAATTTGGGTTTCTTATAAAATATACAGTGTGATATTTCAGTTTATGTGTCTGATTTATTTCAGCTAATATTATGGTCTCAAGGTACTTCCATTTTCCTACAAATGACTCAAGTTTATCTTTCTTTGTGGCAGAGTAATACTCCATTGTATATAAACACTACATTTTTTTTATTTTCTAATGTGTAATTTTCTTTGTAACAATATAAATTTTGAGGGACAATATATTATTTCTTTCCTAATACTTTCATTTTCCCTGGCACTAAGATTTTAATACATGTCTATTCTTCATGATTTAGAACATAGTTTAAAGCACTTAATTTTCTATCTATGTTTGTGTACATATATCATTTTTCCACTTCAAATTTAAAAAGAAAGTTATCAAGGAGAGAGGTTCTTTCCTATGACTAGGAGAGGACCTCCTAATGTGATTGTTAGACTTCATTAGGCTAATAAATATGTAATTTGATAAATACTTTCTACTGCCCCCCTCAGCTTTCAATGTGATTTTAAGTCTCTTGGGAGTTTTTCTCTAATATAATTTTTAAAAATTTCAAACTGCTGATTGTCATCTACTTTCAATATTTCTAATCTATCATTATATAAAATAAGATTTTGTGTTGCATTGTATAACACTAAAAGAACTCTCTAAAATGCCTAAAATATTACAGTCTATTTGCTATCTACACATCCTCTATTTGCTATGTTGAAAAAAATAAACTGCTATACAACTTGTAAAGTGCAAATAAATTATCACAATAAATTAATGAAGTAAACTATATGATTCCAATGGCATAGTAAGAGATGGAATTGGTCACTCATGCACAGTCCCAGAATATAATTAAGTATTATTGAAAAAGATGGAGGAGGCACTGAGGCAAAAGTCTCAAAGTTTTCAGGTGAGAAAAGATAACTCACACATTACATATTTGAGAAAACTATATGTAGTTTAGTTTGTAGTGAATGGTCTGTGTCACGTTGTGGGAGGGAGCATTGTACATCATGCCACTACTCTGCTGGAACACACAGCTACCAGGATCATAAATTCAGCAACACTAATGAATTAAACTGGCAGAGTTTAAAAGAAGATAGTTTATTTGGAAAAGGACAAAAAAAGAGAAGATAGACAGCTACTCTGAGAGAGTAGGGAGCTTCAGAAAGTGAATGCCCATGGGTTTTCATCCCCAGCTCTTTTTTGTTTAGGACTAGTGAATTTTCCCATCCTTTATGGGGGCACCTGGAAGTTGTTGCCATTTGATTGGCTCTCTACCTTTAATCCTGACCTTGGACACCGCTGTCTACATTCTTTGCAGCCATTTGATTCCTTCCTGCCTTTCTGTGATGGATAAGTGTGTGGGAACTGCCTCACAGAAGAGCAATTTAGAGTTAGAAATTAAGTAAAGGGAATATGTATATCTCTGGTGCAAGAATAGTGATACTAAAGTGAGAATATACATATAAATATATATGTATAGGTGTGTGTATATGTCTTTTATATATTAAATAAGAGTCCTTTGGTGGATGCCTTTTATCTCCTTTGCATTTTATCAGAGAAAGGTGAGGGGGCTGGTTTCTCTGATCTTCCAAGTTTCTGACTTTCTCTTTGTCTTGTTGATGCTTTCTAGTAAATTCTTATGATAATTGCATTACCAGGCACCTCTCTGTATCTAGATAGTCTCTCCTTTGTCTTTTTAATTGCTCTAACTGTAGAGTCTACCTGTAGAGGCAGAAGCTACTCTTAGTAAGATTCTCTATTAACTTTCAATACAGACTATCTCTTCCCTGCCTAGTAGCTGCATTTTCCTATAGTCTAAGTATTTGTACCTGCCTTAACTTATGTTGAATCTTAATCCTGAAATTTCTTAATATATTTTGCCACTGGGTTCTCAGAGGTAATTACATGAGGACTTGAGTAGGGCCATAATGATACAGGAAATAATACTGGAGATAAAATATGGAATATTTCAGCTAATCTGCTAACTGTCTGATACACTGAGCTCTTGTTCTCTAAAAAATCGAAGAATGAATTTCAGGAACAATGAAGATTAAAAGTAGGAAGATATTTATTGAAAGGGAAGCTCCTGAGGAGCAGGAAGAGGACTCGAGTGGGTAGCCTGTGGACCCCACTTTACAGAGGAGTTTTATAGAGTGGAACTCACATGGGGACAGCATGGGCCACAGCCATAATCAACCAATAAGGTTACAAGTATAGTCACTTAGGTAATAGTACTTCAGTTGGGAAACAAGCCACAAAAGAAGAATTGATGAAAGGAACAAAGACTTCTCATAGGAAATGGTGGATCCAGAAGTCTCTGGTCTACCACGATGGTGGGTAATGCATGTCTGGACTTCATTAGGTCCAGTGTTTTTCTTTGAGGAAATATATAGGTCTGGTCAGCTTGTCTATCTTGAGGCCTGGTCTTTAACAGATAGGTCTCCAGCAGCAGCTGTAGTGTGTTTCACCTTTGTCCTGGGTCTCTTGAGGACCTAACCCTATCTGACTACCTCTAATATTTCTATTTAACTAAGCTGTCTATAACACTATGACTGTATTAGTGGCTTATAATATCAGAAAGAGAGATCTAATTTAGCAAGCTTGTTTTTTTTCACAATGTGATGACTTGCACCACTCTGGGTCTCAAGAGAGTACCCAGCATCAAGAAAGACCTCACTAAAGGAACCAGCTTGATCTTGACTATCATAGCCCTCAGAAGCATCAGCTGAATATGTGTTTTATAATTTTTATTATAATTATGAATACACATTATTTGTACATATTAGTTGGTTTCACCATGACATTTCCACACATGCATACATTGTGCATATTTGCTTTCTTCCTCCGCCTGGTACCTTTATCCATCTCTATTAGCCCCTCTGTTACTTTCTGATCATGTTTCTTTTACTTTCCATTCCACATATGAGTGAAAATATGTGATAATTGTCTATCACCATCTTGTTTATTTTGCTTAAAATTATGACCCTAGTTCCAATATCTTGCAAACAAAATAATTTCAATCTTCATGAATGAATAATACCCCTCTCTATATACATACTACATTTTCATTATCCAGTCATCTATTGATGAACACTATGTTGACTCTATAGCTTTTTTATTGTGAATACTCAACAATAAACATGGGATTCAGGTCTCTCTTAAATATATTAACTTCTTTTTCTTCAGGATATACCCAGGGGTAAAAGAGTTGTATCATACGGTATAATTTCTCTATTTTTAGTTTTTTGAAGAATTTCTATACTGGTTCTCATAGTGGCCATAATAATTTACATTCCTGTCAACATTGCATAAGTTTTCCATTACACCATATTCTTGTCTGTATTTTTTATAATAATCATTCTGACTTGGTTAAGATTGAATCTTAATGTCCCTTTAATTAGTAAAGATGTTGAGAAGTTTTCATATATTTATTGATCATTTCTACTTGTTTTGGAGAATTTTCTATTCAGGTAATTTGCCAATTTTTATTGAATTGTTTTTTGCTTTGCATCTAAATATTTTGAGGTTTTTCATATATTCTAGATAGTGGTCTTCTGCTAAATAAATGACTGGCAAAGATTTTCTCTCATTCTGTCTGTAGAAGCTTTTTAATTTAATGTAATTGCACATGTCAATTCTTTCATATATGTTTTGAGCTATTAGATTCCAAATGAGGACCTTGTTGCCAGCATCAGTATCTTCAAGTATTTCCACTGTGTTTTTCTTTTGTAGTTTTGAAGCTTTAATTCTTACATTAAAGCCTTTGATCTACTTCAAGATGATTTTTGTATAGAGGGAAAGAAAGGAATCAAATTTCAATCTTGTACATATAAATGCTCTGTTTTCACAGCAACATTTGCTGAAAAGATTGTCTTTTCTCTAACAGGTTTTCATACCTCTCTGAATAATCCATTGTCTATAGATGAATGAGTTTGTTTCTGCTTCCCTTGGTCTGTTCATTTAAGCTATGTGTCTATTTTTCATCCCAATACCAGAATGCCTTTGTTAATATGTATTTGTAATATATTTTGAAATGATGTGAATACCAGCATTGTTCTCATCATTCAGGATTGCTCTTCTGTTTGAGGTATTTTGTGTTTCCGTGTGAATTTTGATATTATTTTTCCTAGTTCTGTGAGAAAATTCATTGACTTTTCAATGGATATTCCATTGCATTTGTTGATGGCTTTGGGTAATATGGCCATTTTACAATATTAGTCCTCTCAATCCATGAACATTGAAAATCTTTCTATCATCAGTGTCTTCTTCAACTTCTGTCTTCAGTGGTTTTAATTTTCATTGTAGAAGTCTCTCATCTTTTATTTTTAAATTCTTTTACTGGTACATTTTAGGTATACAACACATTTACATTTCTCATTGGGAACTTGTACCTTTACATGATGCATCTTGGTTCTTACTTTTTCCCCATTCCTAGCCCTCCCTTCTCCCCCTCCAACCTTCCTTATTTACAAAGACTTTATTTCCATTTTTTCCATTTCTCATCATTTTTCCTTTCCCTTCTTTCCTTTCCCCTGCCCCTCCCACTGCCCATACCCCTTTGGACATTTTCTTCCTATTTTGCATTTTCAATTATTCATTTTAATCATTGGTACATCTTAGGTATACAATATAATGACATTCATCATTGGAAACTTGTACCTTTACATAATCTCTCTTGGTTCTTATTTTTCACCCCCGCCCAGCCCTCCCTTCAACCCCTTCATCCTTCCCTATTTACAGAGACTTTGTTTCCGTTTTCCCATTTTCTCATATTAATTCCATTCCCTTCTTTCCTTTCCCCTACCCCTCCCACTTCCCCTTTCCCCTTTCTCATCTTCTTGATTTGATATATTCATACATATTTTTCTTTTATTTTTTAAGCTATGATATGGTGCATAGAATTGCTTTTCTGATTTTTTTCTGAGACTTCATCTTTTGTGGATAAAGAATCTATTATTTTTATATTTTGATTTTATATTTTGCTACTTTACTAAAATTCCTTGTATGTTCTAATCATCTTTGATGGAGTCTTTATGGTTTTCTAGGTATAGAATCACATTATCTGCAAACAGGGATAATTTGAATTCCTTATTATTTATTTGTACTGTATCACTATTATTTATTGCTCTTACCTAATTTTCAGGTTCTGTATTGATTAAGAGTGGTAAGAGTTCTTGATTTTAGAAGAAATATTTTTCAGGTTTTCTTATTTGGTATGATATTGGTATGGGTTTGCTATATATAACCTTTATTATATTAAACTATGATCCTTCTATATCTGGTTGATTCAGGATTCTTATCATAAAGGAATGATTAATTTTTCAGTCATTTATCATAAAGGAATGATTAATTTTTCAGTCATTTATCTCCATCTAGTGAGATGATCATGTGATTTTTACCCTTGAACAAAATTTATGTGTGTGCTATGTTTCTATATTTGTGTATAGTACACCACTATAATATTTCTACAGTAAAACATTATCAAGTCCAAAATCAGTTACAGGGCTGGGGATTTAGCTCAGTGGTTCCATCGCCTGCCTTGCAAGTGCGATGGCCAGAGTTCGATCCCCAGTACCAAAAAACAAAACAAAATCAGTTATTTTGGCTATTAACCAAAAGGTTGGACCTTGGAGCTGAGGCAGGAACTCATACTGTCACATTTAAACCAGGCAAAGTGCTGGGGGCTGAGGCAAAAAGGCTGATTTTGAGGTCATATAGGGAACAGAGTAAGATACTGTCTGTCCGGTAAAGCTCGGTTAAATAAGCTTTTACTCTATAAATTCCTAGGTCTGTGGTCAGTTATAACACCAAAGCACAATAAGTTATTCCTCTTTAAGTTGAAAGATTGCAAATGTTTTAAATAAAAAAATCACAGTGAGTAGATTTCTAAAAAATCTCAGATGAAACCAAGAGTAAAATGGATATATAATAAGTTATCTAAAAAAATTCCTTAATCTTTGAAGCTATTCCTATTAGAGGTAGAGTTCACTCCCTCTCTCTTACATGTGGGCTGCATCTGACACTTAATTTGAGGAGTGAAATTTAATAGAAGTGTTTTGTACATAAATGTCTCCCTTCTCTCTATGAATTCTTCTTTGCAATGTGGCATTGTCATTCCTGCATTCAAAGAATAGATTCTACCTTGATATGGTGGCTGAAATCTGTAATCCCAACACTCTGGGAAGCTGAGGCAGGAGGCTCACAAGCTTGACCTGAGCTGAGACTGTATCTCAATATTTAAAAAAATGTAGAAGGGCTAGGAACATAACTCAGTGTGAAGCCCTTGGGTTGAATCCAGAGTAAAGAAAAAATATGGATTTTATTTCTCTATTGTTTCATATTTTGTGAATGTTTTGAACAATAGAACCCAAGCTTTGGTGGTTTGTCACTCTAAGATTTCCAAATTGAGCTGTCAAGAAACATTGAATTTTGTTATTTCTGTTCATAGACATCTGAAGATACCATGCTGTATGACCTGCACATGAGCTTTCTTTAACATCAGGGCTCATAAGAATAAAGAATTCCTAAAGAATGGAAGAGTACATACAGAGTGAGATACCAAGTCATGCTAGAGTTGATATATAAGACATGTAAGGGCATCTTTGCAAATTTGTGCCCAGTGGACCACAGTCTGTTTCGCATAGAGAAGAGTTGGAATATCCTTGCTGAAATGCTGCCAAACTTCAGAATCATGAACAACAAGCACATGAAAGATTATATATATTATAATGGCATAACATACTGGTTTATAGTGTTATGTTATTGTAAAATAAGCCAGTATGTTATAAAGGGATCTTCATGAAGTTATTAATAACTGAAATAGTAATAGGTACCAGTGTTGGAATGCTGCTGTAACAACCACCAAAAATATACGGCATTGTTTAGCTTTGAGACCTAACAACAAAGAAAGTCTAGAAAGATAGTGAGAAAATGACTGGTGGAGTAGAAAAGCAGTAAGGAAATTACTACTGAAAAATAGGAAGGAACAGTCCTCCTTATATCATAATGAAGTGATAGAGGAATCCCAAGATGATGGATTAGAAGCAGGCAGGAGTTTCTAGTCTTCTAGTGACTTGAGACTGCCTGTTAACAGCTACTCAGTAAGGTGTGTGAAGGAATTAATACACTGAATTTTGACACTGGACAGACAGAGATTTGGAAGGAACCAGAGATTAAAGTTATTGGGTCAGAGGTCTGGAAGAATCACCTTGACTGTGCTGTGGTGGCTCCTGCCATACCGTGTCATAGAAGAGGGGGAAAGAGACCACAGTGAAACAGAGATATAATGAATAAAATTTGGTGTGAGTGCAGATCCAGAGCAAAAACAAAAAACAAACAAATAAAAACCAACCAACCAAACAAACAAATAAAGCAGAATCAACTAAGCTGATCTGGGAACTACATCCTGGTATCAGGCTGGTGCTTGTAGAAGTGGTCAGTGTTTCTCAACACATAAGAGCCATCCTGTGAAGGTTGTGCCTGAGCTTTCTGCCTAGGGAAATATAAGCCATGGCACTTTTCCTTCCTTTGAAATCACAAGCATTGCCGTAGTGATCCAGTTGGCATCTGTCCTGTGACCAAGTGTGGTCTCCATAGAACACTGCCACAGGACCCCATTGAAAAATATATACTGTGAATTTTATTAAGAGAAGTATTTATGTTTATATTTTCACAAAGGATAATGAAAGCCAAATTACAGCCAATTGTTAGAATTTTTTTTAACTCTAAAATACAACAAAATCAGTTCAAGGGATTTCGTCTGAACAAATGATCCTGCATGTAGACCAATGTAATGTAACAGAGCACACGGAGACAAACCCGTTCAACTACAAGCTGATTATTGATCAAAGGGTAATAAATGTATGTTAAACAAAAGACAGCCTCTTTAACAAATGGTGCTGGAAAAACTGGATATCTATATGTTTTTTAAGGTTGTGTGCCTGATTTATTTCACTTAACATTATAGTCTCAAGATACATCCATTTTCCCATAAATGATTCAAGTTTATCTTTCTTGGTACATTTTAGGTATACAATACAGTTACATTCATCATTGGGATCTTGTACCTTTACATGACATATTTTGGTTCTTATTTTTTCCCCATTTCCCTGCCCTCCCTTCAACCCCTCCACTTTTCCTTATTTATAAAGACTTTGTTTCCATTTTTTCCTTTTCTCATATTTTTTCTTTTCCCTTTTTTCCTTTCCCCTACCCTTCCCACTTCCCCATCTCCTTTAGGCCTTTTCTTCCTATAACATAATATCAACTATACATTTTAATCCTTATTTACACTTTTAGTTTCTCAAACTGAGAGAAACTATCTGGTATTTACACATGTGTCCTATTTATTTCACTGAAGAGAATGGCCTCAATGTGCATCCACTTAGCTATAAATGTCTCTAGTTTCTCGTTTTTTATGGCTGCCAGTCTCCAGTTGATGTGCAATTGGGCTATTTCCAAACTTTAGCTATTACAAACTGCGTCACTATAAACACTGGTAAGCATATATCACTGTGGTATGATTCTTTTAATTCTTTTGGGAAGATACAAAGCAGAGGAATAGCTGGGTCAAATGGGACTTCTAATCCTAGTTGTTTGAGGTATCTCCATATTGATTTCCACAGTGGTTGCACCAGTCTGCTCTCCCTTCAACAATGAAGAAGGGTTCTTTTCTCCCCACACCCCAACCAGCATTTGTTATTGGTTGATTTCTTGATAGCAGCCATTCTTTCTGGGGTGAGGTGGAATCTCAGTATTGTTTTCATCTGCATCTCTTGAATGATCAGTGATGTTGAACATTTTTTCATATGTTTATTTGCTGTTTTTACTTCTTTGTCTGAGAAATGTCTGTTCATATAAGATGCCCATTTTTGAATTGGGTCTTTATATTTGGGAGGGTCTGATATTTTGAGTTCTTTATATATTCTGGATAGTAGGCCTTTGTCTGAGGAATAGCTGGTAAAAATTTTTTCCCACAGTATAAAGAACTCAAAAAATTGACACAAAATCAACTAACAGTTGAGAAAAGAAATTGAATAGACACTTCTCACAGAAGTACAAATAACAAATGTTTATATTTAAAAAATGAACATTTTTTACCACCAGGGATATGGAAATCAAAAATGTATGGAGGTTCCACCTTATCTGGTCAGTCTGATCATGATAAAGGGTACTCAAAACAATAAATGCTCGTAACTATGTAGAAGAAAAGGAATTCTTCTATACTTCTCATTTACATTCGCTTTTGAGAATGTAAATGAGTTCAGTCATGATGGGAATCAGCATGGGGTTTCCTCAAAAAGCTAAAAATAGAGCTATCATTTGAGATGACTGTACTAATTCTTAGAATGGTTCTGAAAGAATTAAAGGTGACACACTGCTACAGAGTTATGTGAATGCTTATGTTTCTGGCAAGGCAATTTATAACAGCCAAGAGAGGGATTCTATGTGCTCATATAAGTAAATAAATAAAGAAAATATGCTACCTATACACAACGGGACAGCCATATGGAAGAAGGAAATCATGTTATTTGCAATAAAATAGATGGATCTGGAGACTATCATAGTAAGTGCAACAAGTCAGATTCAAGACTCAAATTTTGCATGTTTCCTTCTTGAGAGGAACCTAGGAGAAATTTTAATTAAAATGGATGTGACATGACAGTAGAAAGGGCAATATTAGAGAAGAGGAAGGGGCTCAGGAGAGGGTACAGAAATTGGAATGTGGGTAAAGGAGAAATTATTAAAATATGGGTTTTTGCACTTATGAATATGCCAGAATGAAATCTGCTATTCTCTATGACTGGTGTACACTAATCAAAATTAAAGGAAACATTAATGAAATGTTAGGGAACATTGTCACCTAAATTAATATAGTATATGAAAATGTACATCTCTATTTGAAGATGTGGTCAGGAGGTTTCTAGGCAGTCTTTGATGTGATGGAATTATTATATATATTGAACTTTTGTTGTGCTCAAAAACTTTATGCATACTTTAAAGTCAGTTAACTGTATATTTAAGGTTTGTTCATGTTACCGTACATAAGTTATAACTTGGTAAATTTCCTGAAAAAAATCATGCACATGCTGGCCCACACAATGAGATTGAAATTTCACTTTAATTTCAGAGTATTTATTTTTCTTACTCACACATACACATTTAGGTGTAAATATTGTAGAATAGATTGAAATAGGAAAAAATTATAAGTAGCCAATATGTTCCTCATTAGACAATAATCTTTAAAAGTTTTATACATTCATAGATTAAATAATAATAATAAGACATATAAGGATTTGGGAAACTAAATTTTAATTGTAAAAATTTTCAAGATATGTGTCTTAGTTACATTTCTCTCATTGCTGAGACAAAATACTCAACAACCAATTAAAGGGGAAAAGGTTTATTTGGCTTACAGTTCATAATCAATTGGCTCCAATGCAGAGAGGCACATGGCAAAAGGGCAACAATTCATGGTGACTGTTTGTAGCAAAGCTGCAAGGGAACTTAACAATGTCTTTCTGCCCCTTTGTATGTTATTCAGACTACTTAGGGTGGGTGGAACTCACACCTTTATTCCTAGTGCCCTTCAGTGTAGCAGATATGCCATGTCTCCATCCCTGCAGGCTGCAAATGGCACATGCTTCTTGCTTCAATGTAATTTAGCTGTATTATATTAGGAGTCTGACTGAAGCCTTACATGACTCAAATGGGCATGCCAGATAGAAGAGTTGGGTGAGTATAGCTCCTCTGCTAATGGCTGTCACCAAGATCTAAGTCCTGGTCTGTGAAGTGGCAGAGCCTCGCTGAATTCACTTGCAACTGAGGTCAGCTTGACCCCACCCAACTCAATTCTTTTCCTTTGAATTAGCCACTTGTTCTCTTCAGCAAGATAGGCTAATGTCTCCCTTTTATAGTCCTCCCTGTGATACCTGCTATCACCAGGTGTCACCAAGCATACTCTGCTCCCCTTCTTCCAACACATATAATGGATTAAAAACTGGATGTCTTTGGTATTTTTTGGTCTTTGTTGCCCAAAGCAACTTGGACCAGCCAAGACTCAGCTTTCTCTCTAAATTCTCTCTTTTCATTTGTTTTTATTAGCTTGCTTCATACTGTCTTGCAGGAGATCAAGACTCATAGCCAGGGCTCTCAATAACTGATCCCAATATCTGAACCTAGCATTGCATTATAAATCAATTCCAGCATAGCATACTATTGATCAAGCCACCTCTGAAACACCCTGTGACCACATGAGGCCTTGGGGGACATGTAGACACAAACCATAACCACATATTATAAGTTAAAAAATAAGGTACAGAATATTACATAAGATATGCTGCAATTGAATGATTAAAAAGGAGAGAAATGTTTTATTTCTGTATCTACTTAAACATATTATTTTTATTCTTTATTCTTTTGAAGTTATATATCTAATGGACTAAACATAGAGGAGAAACTTCATAAGTTGGATTTTCCATTTTTTGGATAAGATCTTAAAAACAGACAACAAAATCAAAATTACACAAATGAAATTCCATCAAAATAGAAAGTTTCTGTATTAAAAAGAAACCAATCAACAGAAAGAGAACATATAGAATAGAAGACTATGTTTTCAAAATCTGACAAGGGTTTGTATCCAAATATATAAGGAATTCAGAAAATTAAATAGTAAAAAAAAGTAACTTTATTTAAAAATGGCCAATAGATATAAAAAGAAATTTCTCAAAAGAAGACATACAGATGGAGAAAGGAAAGAATGGAAAGGAAAAATTGAGAGAGGAGAAAAAAATGGAAACAAAGTCTATGTAAATAGGGAAGGGTGGAGGGGTGAAGGGTGCACAGGTAATGGGAAAAAAATAAGAACCAAGATACATCATGTACAGGTACAAGCACCCAATGATAAATGTAAATGCATTGTATACCTAAAATTTACCAATAAAATCATTTAAGCAAAAAAAGACATACAAAGGCAATCTAGTATATACTAATATACTGAAAAATACTAATCATCAAGGAAATGCAAATCAAAACCACAATGTTATATAACTTCAACCCACTAAGAATGACTATTCTCAAAAAGACTAAAGACAACAAGGGTTGGTGAGAATGTGGAGCAAAGGAAACCCTTGCATATTGTGGGTGGGCATGGAAATTTGTATAGCCGTTGTACACAAAAGTATGAGGGTTCTCAATAAATATTGAAATAGAACTATCAAATGATTTAGAAATCCTAAATCTCTGTGTGTGTACAGAGGATATGAAATTAATATAAAGATACATCTGCAATCCCAATATCATTACATTATTCCCAGTAGTCAAAAAGTAGTTGTTTCCATAATGTCCACTAATTGATTAATAGATAAAGAAAACATAGTGTATATGCACAATGGAAAACTATTGGGCAATAAAAATAATAATAATTATCTGCCATTGCAGCAACATGGGTAGAAGTGTTGGTGATTATGTTAGTTGAAGTCAGTCAGGCAAATAAAAGACAGTACTGCATGATCTTATATCTGAAATGTAAAAAATTTATCTCATAGATATTGAGATTAGAATAGTGGTTACCGAAAGCTAAGGAAAGTGTGGGTCAGTGAGGAGAGGGATGGAGAGAGGTTGGTCAATGGTCACTTAGATGTGAGCAAGAAGCTCCAGTGGGACTGTGGCAGTATATCAACTGTACATCCCTTTCTAAAAGCTAGGATTTCTAAAGAAAGGATTTTTAAAATCTTCACCACAAAGAAATGATACATTTATGAGTAGATAAATAATCTTCATTTGATTTAAACATTAGGTTTTATATATCTAGAAAATTACAGGACACTCCATGTATATGTAGCCTATTCATCAATTAAAAATTAGTAAAAAGAAAAAATCTCAGTCATATACACAAATGTTCATTTTTCTTTTTAATGCTATAAAATCACCTCAGATGAATTAGCTTTCTCACTGGGTGGTGGGGTGGTCTATTGTGGGCCCTTTAATGCTAAAGCACTATGATAAAAGCTTAGAAGTGAGACTATAATAAAGCCTGTAAGTATAAGAAAAAACTAAAATGTAAAAGAAACAATAAAAAATCAAGGAAAGGATTTATATTTCTAAGTCCTTCTCTTCCCCCATTCTTTCTTCTTTCCCTCTCTCTCACCTTCCCTCCTTCCTTAACAGTGTTGGTCTTCAGGGCTTTGTGGGTACGTGTTGCTCTTTCTCTTTCTCTTTGCTCTAATTTTTCCTGTGTGTCTTTTCTTGTATTTTCTCTATATACCTTTTTCTACTCTTCTTATATTTCTAAATTTCTTTCTTTCTGGTGGTTTATCTTATACTTTCACACAAGCAAAAGACATATATTCAAATTTATTACATTTTTTTAGCACAGACTTTAATAGGAAAAAAATTGCTGTTAACAGTATCTTTTTCTCTTTACCAGTTTTACTAAGTTTTCATCATCTACCACTCCACTGGCTGAAGAGGGCAAAATATAATGAAAGCTTACTTACCCATATACTGTATTTATCTTGAGAAATTAAATTTCATTATTTTAATTTTAATGTGACTCAGTTATTCCATGTTTCTTTTTAATGTATAAGAACATCTAAATTAGAAAGATTTTTATCATCAAATATTTTTCTTCTTATAAAGGTAAATAAATGGAAAGATACAAGAACTACGTATTGAAAAATATTGATATCAGCACAAATATTACAATAGATTATTTCTTATTTTATTTGAGATGATGCACAACTAGAGGAATTAGCCAATAAATACACAATGAAGGCCTATTACTTAAGGAAAATTTTTTCTGAAAGATGATTTTTAAGTGTAATATATTTTCTTTTTATCAAACTCTTCTCCACCAAAAATAGGCATGTAAACATACTTTCTGTGGAATTATTTTTACTGTTTAATTTCTTTTTTTTCACTATGCTCATTGGTACATTTAGGCATACAACAAGTGAAATACATAGGACTCACATGTAAATACTGAATAGTTTCTCTGGTGTGAGAAAATGAAAGTGTAAATGAGGATCTAAATGTATAATAGGTAATGTGAAATAGGGAAAAAAGGTCCAAAGGGGAAGGGGAAGGGGAAGTAAGAGAGGTTGGGGAAAGGAAAGAAGGGAAAAGAATAAATATGAGAAAAGGAAAAAATGCAAACAATGTCTTTGTAAATAGGGAGTGGTGGAGGAGTTGATGGAAAGGCAGGGGAATTTGGAAAGAAAAAAAGAATCACTGTTTAATTTCTTTCCAAATCTCAATACAACATAGACTTCTCATCATTTATATATAGTTTACAATAATATCTAAAATAACCTCCACAGGTTGATTACTTTCATTATGCCTAATAAGCATAAATATCATTCTATTATCCCTGTCATTGATAAAATGTCAAATGAAAAAACGTAACATGGTTTAGTGGGGCCTTAACTGCCATATATTTTGATTATTTACTGCTTAAAATATTCTTGCCCTTTTCTTTGTTTATTTCTGGTTGACAGTCCATTAATTCCCATGGAAATACTCTACAAGCTTAACGTAATTATAAAACCAAATGTACATTCTCTGTTGCATCACAAACTAAAGGACTGACTCCAGAATCTATGATGTTCCAAATGAGAACAATTATTTCCGGAAAACTGGAATGATCAGCTTATTTCCCTTTCATCAGATGGAAAAAGTTAACCACTTATTTGAGATTAGTGTTCAACTCCTACTAAGATGAAATGTTTTGTCATCCATTATATTTAAAATAAATAGGACAAAAATGGAAAAAATCAAATTTGTCTAGGATGTCTACTGTCTTGAAATTCATGAGATCAAATGATGCAGAAACAGAGTAAGGGTGAGCTTTAAATTCATATGTATCTTTTCAAAGAAGGTCCCTGCCACATGTGGTGCCTATTACTGTTTTAAAGAGCCTAAAAGCTTTAATTCCATTATTATTTAAAATTTTTAAATGACAGTAGCTTTGGGAGATTCGCCACCTGGATTTTAAGTTGGGTATAATACAAATGACTGAGTTTTAAGCCCAACCTGAGCTGAAGTAAACATAAATGAAGACATCAAGAATCACAGTAAATTAGAAAGTATTGCCTGAGTCTCAAGACAAATTCATTACCTTCAGCAGTTTGCAAATCACATGATATCCAATTCAACTGACGTGTATTTCTTTTCTTATACACAATCCTAACATAGCTCAATAAATTCTACTTAGTCTATAATATGGTCCACTAAAATTTAAAACCTAGATGAAATAGATAAGAATGCCTTTGCATAGGTCCTTGAGACATTGGGATTTATACTAGGACAATGGCAGAATAACTCTTGACATAAACCCCATTTATCTAATTTACTTAATAATTAATTTCTTTGTCTTTATTCAAAGTAAGTAGGTATAGATTGCCTACTAATCATACAATTTGATTGTGGTATTCTTTCTGCTCTGTGTAATATAGTTGATGCAGTTTCTCTTTCACAAATTAAAAAAAATTAAAACACTGACTCACTTAAGACTATAAAGTGTCTAAGCTATAGATATAATACAGTAATTTAGCAAGGTAGAATAATTCTCCACTATAGAGCTCAAAGAGCTGTCACATCATTTCTTTCAATATGATTTAAAAACAGGCAAAACATGTAGATAATGTACTCAACAGTAACTCAGACAGTAAAATTCAAAGAGAATAATATTTCACAGGAAAAGCTCAACACTGGAGAATGAGGTAAGCATTTTCAGTCTGCAGACAATTTATGGAATGGACTATGTGGAAGGAATCTCCTTCATACTTCCTTGAATGGTAAAGTAGTCCATCGTCTCAGAATTGATGGGTGGGGGTTGAATATAATAAAGTCTGATATAGGTAGAGAACAATGTAAGAACCTTATGACCCTATGTGACCTTATGTACATATCATATCAATCACCATCCCCCCCAGGACCAGGCAGTCACTAGTCTACTTTCTGCCTCTCTGCATTTACCTTTTCTAGACATTTTACATGAATTATGTTTTGTGACTTCTTTTCGTATAGCATAATATATTAGACGTTCATTCATATTATAGCATGTATCAGTACTTTATTTTTGTGTGTGTGAATACATTCCACTGTATCCATACTATTTTGAAACATAAGTATTAGGTATAATTGAAAATCAAGGGCAACATTTGTATGTCACATTACACTAATTTGTTCCAGTTAGTAATATTGCTCTTTTAAATCATCCACTCCAACAGCAAAATATCCATACTCTTGAAATAAACGTGTATTTTTTTTATAAAATGTTAGCTAGACTAACATAAAAAGCTGGAAAAAAATCATAAACATAAGATTTTTTAAACATAGCTTATAGAGTGTAGACAGAAGTTCCACTGCTTTTATGCACCACAATGGATTTATTCTGTATTCCCTATCCTTGAAATTAATATATTATATTTTGGAAACTAGTATGCAAAGTAAAATTTAACTCTAGATTTCTCAAACATGAATTTAACTACTATTGAGACAAAATTGTAGGCAAAAAGGGGAAACATTTAGACTATCAATATCTATTTTAATTGCCTAAATAAAACAAAACCAATCACTGAAATACTATTTACTAACCAGTTAAACAGAGGAATACATAACTTTTCTTTTCTCTGTCTCTTGCTAAGGAGCACAAAGAAGTAAATCCACTTCAAATGTAAAACTTAAGTACAATTGTAGTTTTTTCATCTCTCCGACAAAGTACATTAGACCAAATGGTCTGTATGGGCAATTTCAGCTCTCCTATGCCTTAACTTTAATAGTTGAGATACTCAAAATATTTTACATATTCCGATAATCTTTGTATTATGCAAAAACATTTGTGAAAAGTCAATCATTTGGCTGACATTTTGAGATTTGGGAAAGAAGCAGATTAAGAAAAAGAGACTGGGTGCTCAGGAAGAAAAGGTCTAAAGGGGAAGGGGAAGTGGGAGGAGTAGGGAAAAAGAAAGAAGGGAAAGGAATAAATATGAGAAAAGGAAGAAATGGAAACAAAGTCTTTGGAAATAGGGAGGGGTGAAGGGGTTGAAGGGAGGGCAGGGGAATGAGGAAAAAATAAGAACCAAGATACATCATGTAAAGGTATAAATGCTCAATGATGAATGTCATCATATTGTATACCTAAAATGCACCAATAAACTTAATGAATATAAAAAGAAGAAATAGAGACCAAGTTAATATTAATTGGAATTTAAACACAGGATGTAAATCAGATGTAAGAAGGTAACCCAGCCTGAAGTAAAATAATTCTAAGTCAGCTGTAATGTACAGATCTTGTTTGAGATCTTGGTGACCAGTTTAGAGTAAAACGCAAACGTGTAGAAAAATGGAACAACGGAATGAGAATTACTAATGCACAAATTCAGAAAACAGAAAGATCACAAGGAGAAACTAGGGCTTCTGTAGGACTGAGGGGAGAATCAACATAAGAAAAACAGAAGTTCTTCTGTGAGGTGAATGAGCAGGGACCAAAACTAACAAATAACAATTAAAAACAATGAATCAGCAGTATCAACAAGAACTATAAGGCAATAATAGCAAGGGAGAAAAGAGAACTTTAGTAATTGTTAAGTTTTCCTTTAATCAGGACATTTCTATTAAATCCCAAGCAAACTATTCCAGTGTCTCACAGAAGCACAGATATGTAGAAGCTCATGGTTAAAACTTAATAGATGTGTGATTGAATAACAGTGTTTTAGGAGCTAGGAGAGGGATGGAAGTTAACACAGGATACAGGAGAGCTATAGGGTATTAGTACTTTTAAATGGCAAATGTTGGCTGTTGCATATATTGATTTTATTTGTAGAGAAGTGTGAAAAAGAAGAAAAGGTGTATATAAGGGATGTCATTTTATTTCCTGTTCTTTTCTTCTGCAGACTAAGTGATGGAGACACAGAACAGCACAGTGGTAACAGAATTCATCCTCTTTGGTCTGACCCAGTCTCACGATACTCAACTCCTGGTCTTTGTGTTAGTCTTAATTTTCTACCTCATAATCCTCCCTGGAAATTTTCTCATCATTTTCACCATAAGATCAGATCCTGGACTCAATGCTCCACTGTATTTCTTCCTGGGCAACTTGGCCTTCCTAGACGCATCCTACTCCTTTATTGTGGCTCCCAGGATGCTAGTGGACTTCTTCTCAGAGAAGAAGGTCATTTCCTACAGATGCTGCATCACTCAGCTCTTTTTCTTGCACTTCCTTGGAGCAGGAGAGATGTTCCTTCTTGTTGTGATGGCCTTTGACCGCTACACTGCCATCTGCCGTCCTTTACACTATTCCACCATCATGAACTCTAGAGTCTGCTATGCATTCCTGTTGGCTCTATGGGTTGGGGGCTTTGCCCATTCCATCGTACAAGTGGCGCTTATCCTGCACTTGCCTTTCTGTGGCCCAAACCAGCTGGACAACTTCTTCTGTGATGTGCCTCAGGTCATCAAGCTGGCCTGCACCGACACCTTTGTAGTGGAGCTCCTGATGGTCTCCAACAGTGGCCTGCTGACGGTTCTGTGCTTCCTGGGTCTTCTGTCCTCCTACGCCATCATCCTCTGCCGTGTGCAGGGGCAGTCCTCTGAAGGGAAGAAGAAGGCTGTGTCCACGTGCACCACCCACATCATCATCGTGTTTCTCATGTTTGGGCCTGCCATTTTTATCTACACTCGCCCCTTCCGGGCTTTCCCAGCTGACAAAGTGGTTGCCCTCTTCCACACAGTCATCTTTCCCTTGATGAACCCTGTGATTTATACACTTCGCAACCAAGAAGTGAAAGCTTCCATGAGGAAATTGTTAAATCAATATGTGGTTTGCTGACTGAAATAAAAGAATGAGAAAAACGGAAAAAGAGTTAATTCACTTTTAATTAGTTATGTTATATCTTCATTCATGCATGAATTAGTTATTTATCATATACTGTAATAGGCACTTCCAGTTTTTCTAAAATTATTCTAGGCGTATGAATAAGACAGTTAAGATTCTAGGTGTGCTGGGTTTACATTCAAGTGAATAAAACAGGTTAAACTATTGAATTAGAAAAAAATCAGAAATAATGTTAGTCAAATTGGTTTGTCTGGGGAGGTGGTGAGTACCGTACTTTTGGTGATAAAGCAAGGTCTTCTTGTTTCATGTTTTGTTGTTACAAAAATAATTTGTATAAAATACCATTATCTGGGTACAAAAACTCCAAGTAGAAAGAATGACTAGAATCAAAACATTTTATGAGTGTGGTACATTTGAAAATTCTAAGGATGAATAGAGTAATTACGGTACACTTAAGGAGTATAAAAGCAGCAGAGATGGATGCTGAAGATGTTAGTATATTAAAAATCTTAGGGGCCAGGGATTTAGCTCAGTGGTTTCACTGTCTTCCCCGCAAGCACAAGGACCCAAGTTCGATTCCCAGTACCCTCCCAAAACAAAACCTTATAAAATATTTTAGGTAATGGTAAGAAGTTTCACTTTTTCACATTTTAAAAGAAGGCCATTGAAGGAAATTAAGAAGAAGACTATCTAATGTTTTTTGTTGTTGTTGTTAGAATTATGTCAAGGTCCTCACATGTTTGAATAAAGAATTATGAATAGTAAGATATCATTAAGTGAAAATTTTCACGCATATATTTTTGTGAACACTTGAAGACTTGATTATTTTTCCTAATTTAATCCTGAACCCGACAATGATGGCCAAATGGCAAATAAAGTATTATTTTGTTATAAATAACTAAAACATTCTGCTTTCTTACTCTTTTCTTTTTTTTTTTCTTTTTTCTTTGAACTGAGCATATATAAGACAGATGCTTACAAATCTTTAAAGGGCTGTAAGACAAGAGTGTAACTGGCACCCAGAAATAAATCTCAAAATATTGCAAAAAAATTGTTTGTCTAAGTAGTTACTGTCCTTATAGGAGGGAGTTACTATTCTTATAGAAATTGGATATTGAGAATGCAAAAATCATTTATTAACTGCTGGCTCCAGGATCACAGCATTTGAACCATGGCCCATGATTAGGAAAATAATCCAGAGCTACTCTACTGCTAGTAGATATCCCCACACAAATTGAGACATTTACATTCTGTAGTCTTTTCCTACTTCCCTCATTCCTAAATTTAAATTTTATGTATGTGTTACAATTCTTTTAATTTTTGCCAGTGTCATTTATTAAATAACCCACCATTTTCTCTATGAAAAATATTAATTTTATATGTATTATTATTGTGACTTTTCCTCTTGGATTCTTTTGTATTATCATTTTATTAGTACATGTTTGTAGTGCATCATGTTTAGAACACATCATGGTCTGATTTTAATCCTGAAGGTCAATGGGTGAGCCAGAGATACACTGCAAAAGCTGCAAATCAGCTTCACACCATCAACTCTCTTTTTACTTTAAGGCAGAGAGTGTCATCCTTGGTTCTCTTGGCATTTGGGGCCACATAATTCCGTGTAAATTATAGATTGCTGTCAGTATCCCTGATGTCTACTTATTAGGTGTTAATAGTGTCTCTTTCATTGTAACAAAAAATATCAGCACATATTGGCAAATGTCTAACAATGGGAAAATTTTCCTCAATGAGAAACACAGCACCAAGGTCATTTATTTTCACTATATCCTAAGCTAAGAAATTGAATTTTCAAATATAGATTTCAATTTTTATTATTATTATTATTATTATTATTATTATTTTAGTACCAGGGATAAAACTCAGGACCTTGTGCTTGCAAAGCAGGTGGTGGAACCACTGAGCTAAATCCCCGGCCCCTTTTATTATTGTATTTTAATTGACAGGTAACGTATTTACCGGATATAAGATTTATCAGTTCTTTGAGTTAGAAAAATTAAAAATCACTTTTTCTAGCTATTTTGCAATATACAATAAACTTTTTAGTTATAATCACTCTGGTGTGCTATATAATATCAGAATTTAATCCTATTATTTTATTTTTGCACCCGATATCCAACATCTGTTAACTAATACTCTCCACTCTGTGAAATTAACATTTTTAGCTTCCACATATGAGTGAGAACTCCAGTTGTCCAGGTGATAAAATTTTATTCTTTTTATGAATGAGTAATAGTCCATTGTTTAAATATAATGAATTTTCCTTACCCATTCATCTGTCTATGGACACTTTAATTGATGCCACGTTTTATTTAGCGTGTATAACACTGCAATAAACATGGGAGGCAAGTACTCTCCTTGATATCCTGGCTTCCTGATCTTTGGATATATAGTAGTGAGATATCTGACTCATATGATAATAATATTTTTAGTTTTAGAGGAAATTTCATATTCTTTTCTGTACTGACTGTACCAGTATACACTCCCACAGAGTGTATGTAAGAATAATTCTTCACATTTTTTCAAGCATTGTTATCATTTGTCTTTTTTATTTTAGCCATTATACAAGGGGTAAGATGATGTTATTTTGGTTATGATTTGCGTTTCCCTGATGACTAGTGATGGTGAGCTTTTTTGTTTTACATATTTGTTGGCTACTAGCACATTTTGAGAAAAGTCTGTTTAGATAATTTCCCCATCTCTTGGTCTGATCTCTTGCTTTTTAGTGCTGAGGGTTTGTTTGTTTGTTTGTTTTGTTTGTTTTAGTTCTTCACATATTCTATATGTTAGTCTTTTGATAAATGAATAATTTATAAATATTTTCTGCCATTTTGTAGATCATTGTTCACTTTGTTGATGTCCTTGCTGTGCAGAAGATTTGTAGTTCGATGTAATCTCATTTGTCTATATTTGCCTTTGTGTCCCTTGCTTTTGGAATTTTATCCAAAAAATTTATTACCTGCACCTTACCTTGCAATACTGACCCCAAGTATTCTTCCAGTAGTGTTATAATTTCAGGGCTTGTATTTAGTTACTTTAACTATTTTGATTTGATTTTTGTCTGTAGTGTCAGATAAGGGCCTAGTTTTATACTTTTTTATAAGGGTATAGTCTTTCTAGCATCATTTATTGAAGAGATAATCTTTTCCCTAACATTTTTCTTGGAAAACTTTTTTTAACAGCAGTTGGCAATGAATTTATTTCTGGATACTTACTTCATTCTGTCCCACTAATCTATATGTTAGTATTATGCTAGGATCATAGTGTTTTGGTTGTCATGGCTCTGAAATGTATTTTGAAGTCATGTATTGTGTGGCATGTAATCTTTCTTTTTGCTCAAACTTTATATAACTATTCAGGAATTTTGTGGTTCCATATACATATTATGTTTTTCCTATTTCTGTGAATAATGCCATTGTTATATGAAGAGGATTGCATAGGATATTTAAATAACATTAGCTAATAAAAGCATTTTAGCAATATTTGTGTATGAGAATGGCTATATTGAATGAGATTGCTTTCTTAATTTCTTAACCAGAAATTTGAGGTTTTGGCATAAAATGATACTGACTTTTTATACTGATTTTGTATTCTGCAACATTATTGAATTTATCAATTCTAACAGTTTTTTGTGGAACTTATAGTTTTCTTTAATGTAAAAAATATAATCTACAAATTGTGCTGTTGATCCCTTTATTTCTAATTTGAATGTGTGTTAATTTCTTTCTCTTGTCTGATTGCTTTGGCTGAAACTAGCAGCAATATGTTGAATAAGAATGGTGGAACTGGACATCCTTCTTATATTTCCAATATTAAAAAATTACTTTTCATTGTTTTTCCCCAAGTATGGCTGTAGGTTTGTCATACATAGTCTTTATTCTGTTGAGGTATTTTCCTTCTATAGCTAATTTTTCTTGACGATTTTATCATGAAGAGATGTTGAATTTTATCAGTAGTTTTTCTACATTTATTGAGATAATCACAAGGGGTTTGTATTTATTCTGTTGATAAGATATACTGCATTCATTAAATTGTTTGTGCTGTATCATCCCTGGATTCTCTAGATAAATACCACAGCATTATGGTATATAATATTTTTGATTTGCTACTGGATTGGTGTTTTAGAATTTTGTTGAGAAGTTTTGCATCTGTGTTCATCAACAATAGTGGTCTATACTTTTATAAGTTTTGTTGTTACTTTTCCCTAGTTTTGGTATCAGAGTGATGCTGATCTCATAGAATAAGTTTAGCAAAGGTTTTTTTTTAAGATTTTTGGAATAGTTTGAGAAGAATTGGTATTAGTTTTTATTTAAAATAGTATAAAATTCAGCAATAAAACCATTTGTCCTGGGCTTTTCATCTCATCCTTGTAGTCCGTTTATTACAGACTCAATTTTATTATTAATTATTGGTTTCTTCTAGATTTCTGTCTCCATAGTTCAATTTTACATATATATATACATATATATATGCACATATATATATATATGTGCATATATATATGGAAATTCACACATCTCTTCTATATTTTCAAATTTGTAATTTCTTGCCAAATAATTGGTCATGATAATCTGTAATGATTCTTTGTATTTATTTGGCACCAGATGTAATATCTCCTTTTTTATATTTTTTTTGATTAGTCTAACTAAAAGTTTGTTGACTTCTTTTATTCAAAAACAGCTATTTTGTTGGAAAATCTTTTATATTTTCATCTATATTTTATAGTTTTCCATCTTTGTCATCTTTAGGTTCTGTAGATCAAGCCATTCATGGTAAGTTGATTTTTCTTGCTTTTCTAGTTCTTTGAGTTCCTTACTAAAGTGTATATACTTGAAATATTTTTTTACTTTTGACCTATGTGCTCATTACCATACATTTTTTCTTAATACTGTATTTACATTGTCCCATAGGTTTTGATATGCTTTACTTCTATTTTTATTTGTTTTAAAGAAATTTCAATTCTCTTTGATTTCTTCATTAGTTAATTTTTTTACTTAAGAGCATGTTACTTATTTCCATGTTCTAATACTATTTATAAATTTCCTCTTGTTGATTTCTAGTAGTTCCACCATATTTCATGTGACCAGAGAAGATACATAGTATGATTTAAATTTTTTTTCAACTTTTTAAGACTTTTGTGGCCTCACAAATTGGTCATTACTAGAGAATTTTCTAGGTATAATGAGAAGAATGTGTATTCTGTGGCCATCTGATGAAATGTTCTGTAAATGTCTATTAGTTATATTTTGTCCATAGTGTCTTTCAAACTCCAATGTTTTCTTCATTGATGATTCTATCACTAATAAAAGTATGATACTGAACTCAGAAATTATCATTGTATTGTAATCTATCTGTCCTTTTAGATCAAATAATGTTTCTTCCATAAAATTTGGTGCTCCAATATTTGATATATATATATATATTTATATTTATAACTGCTATTTTCTTTTTTTGAATTGATTCTTTTTCATAATATGGTGATATTCTCCTTATACAGACTTTGACTTGAAGTACATTTAAACAAAATTCTTTTATTGGTACATTTTAGGTATACAACACAATTACATTTCTCATTGGGAATTGTACCTTTACATGATGCATCTTGGTTCTTACTTTTTCCCCATTCCTAGCCCTCCCTTCACCCCCTCCACCTTTCTCTATTTACAAAGACTTTATTTCCATTTTTTTCATTTCTCAGCATTTTTCCTTTCCCTTCTTTCCTTTCCCCTGCCCCTCCCACTACCCATACCCTTTTGGACATTCTCTTCCTATTTTGCATTATCAATTATTCATTCTAATCATTGGTACATTTTAGGTATACAATATAATGACATTCATCATTGGAAATTTGCACCTTTACATAGTCTCTCTTGGTTCTTATTTTTCACCCTTGCCTAGCCCTCCCTTCAACCCCTCCAGTCCTCCTTATTTACAAAGATTTGGTTCCTATTTTTCCATTTTCTCATACTAATTCCATTCCCTTCTATCCTTTCCCTTAGCCCTCCCACTTCCTTCCCCTTTGCCCCTTTTCTTCCTATTTCACATGAGCTATTATACTTATTATAAGAGTATGGCCCCAATGTGCATCCATTTAGTTATAAATGTCTCTAGTTTCTCATTCTTTAAAGCAAAAAACGGAAACACAGTCTTTGTAAATAGGGAGGGGTGCAGGGGTTGAAGGAAGGGCAGGCTAATGGGGAAAAAATAAGAACTAAGAAATGTCATGTAAAGGTACAAATTCCCAAAGATGAATGTCATCATATTGTACATGTAAAATGTACCAATAAACTTAAAAAAATACTATAATCAGCTAAACTAATCTTCTGACACCAAGGAGAAATAAAGATTTTTCCTTGATAAGGAAAACTAAAGATGTTTATTACCACCAGATTAGCCTTACAACAAAGCTTGAAGTCCTACTGCTGCCTACAAAGAGCACTTCACCAGTAAAGGCACAAACAGGCTAAAAGTGAAAGGATGTGAACATAAATCCCGTGAAAATAGAAATTAAGAGTTAGTGGAAGTAACTATACTTATATATCACACAAAATGTACTTCAAGTCAATCAACCAATAACAAATGCTGGCGGAGCTGTGGCGAAAGAGGAACCCTGCTCCACTGCTTGTGGGAGTGTAGACTTGTGCCAACCACTGTGAAAATCAGTATGGAGATACCTCAAAGAACTAGGACTGGAAATCCCATTTGACCCTGCTGTTCCACTGCTGGGGATCTTCCTCAGAGAATTAAAAGAATCATACCACAGTGATATATGTGCGCCCATGTTCATAGCAGCACAGCTTATGATAGCTAAAACTTGGAAACAGCCCAAATGCCCATCAACTGGAGACTGGATGAAGAAAATGTGTTTTTTTTTTAATAAAATTGAGTTCTACTCAGCCATAAAAAATGAGAAATTAGAGACATTTATAGCTAAATGGATGCACATTGAGACGATACTAAGTGAAATAAATAGGACACACATGTGTAAATACCAAATAGCTTCTCTGGTGTGAGAAACTGAAAGTGTAAATAAGGATCAAAATGTATAATAGATAATATGAAATAGGAATAAAATGTCCAAAGGGGAAGGGGAAGTGGCAGGGGTAGCAGAAAGGAATAAATGAGTATAGTATTTTTGCTTGATGGGGTATTTTTCTTTCAGAGTTTTTAACATCATTCACTCCTGCCTTGTTAGGATTACATTGAGAATCTGCTATTAGTCTCATGGAGATTCCCTTGTATATCACGATATTTTTCTCCACTATTTTTAGAATTCTTTCTGTCTTTTAATTGAAGTTTGACAATAATAGGCAAATGAACTCTTTCATAGAATCTAATTGGAGTCTATTGAGCTTCCTTAACTTGGATGTCTGTATCTTTCCCAATATTTCAGAACAGCTTAGCTATTTTTCATTAAACATGTTTTCACTTGCTTTATTGTCTTCTTTTAGAAACCCCACCATGGAAATGTTTGTTTGCTTAATGGTATCCAATAAATCTTTTAAACTAACTTTCTTAATTTTTTTCTTTCTTTCCTCTTTTTCTTTTTGTACTGGGGATGGAACTCAGGAGTGGTGAGGCAGGGGTGGCGGTGCCACTGAGCTAAAATCCTAGCACTCCAATCTCTCTTTATTTTTTTTTTAAGTTTTATTCACTGAGTTAATCGCTCATAGATTTGTTTGGTATTTTTTATGATCCTTATTCATATCATTGTTTTTCTAATTTCTTTGAAATGTCTTTCCATATTCTTTTGTATTTCATTGATTTTTTGCTTAAAGTTATTATTTATAATTCTCCAGGTACTTCATTATTTTGCTTTGGGGCCTGTTGCTAGAGGGTTATTGTGTTCATATGAACATGTCATATTATCTTTCTTTTTCATGCTTTTGGCTACCTATATGGATATCTGTACAACTGGCAAATCAGTTGCCTTTATTAATTTTATAGGATGGTTGTCACAGTAAAAGACATCCTGGTGACGTGCTGTAGGATGTCGGTTGGGTTGGCTATATTAGATTTGGCTTTAGTTGTATACCATAGTGTGATTTCTGTACAGCTGCTTCAGCTGTACCCAACGTCAGTGATGATTACAAATATCTCAGTGGCCTAGAGTGTAAGGGTTTGTATGATCACTCCACCAGTTGGGCTACAACTCTCTCAGGCAATCTGCATTTATAGGCATCCCTAGGTGTAGTACCAGAAAGTTGTGAGCACAGATAACTGATAGTTACCCTCCTAGCTTATGCTGCCTATGGATTTTTGTCAAAGTCCAGAAGGTTGGGAAAATCTCGCATGGGAGAGGAGAAAGAACAGTTCCTCTGGGACACAACTTGGATGAATAAGAAGGATAAATCTTCAGAATGGTTTATGGCTAATGTCCCTGAATATTGATCACTATCAATCAATAAAAGTCATTCAGAATCATGAAATTTTCACCCTCAATTTCTTTACAAAGTAAAAGGAGATTTTTTGTATGTTAAAAAATTGTCAATTGTCCATAAATTTTTTATAGACCATGCTCAGCACACACGGTATTTTTTTAATTTACTTGGATAAAACAATTATCAAATTAATTATAAATCTTCATACTTATGAAGAAAAAGAAATTGTATTTCAAGTCCATAATCTATGACAGATTCATTTTCTATGTATGTTCTCAATTTACACCAGCCAAATCACTTCAATTAGTGCTTTCCAGGGGCAGTACTTGCTAGAGAAAAATTCATATAACTGAGCCACTTGATGAAGTCATGATTCTCTTAAATAATTAGAGAATAAGTCCTTGCTCTGAACTCAAGAGAAAACCAAAATGTTTATTTTAGAAATTGCCACTGGGGGTTCATCATTAGTCCACATCTAATATATATGTTTCCTTTCTTCCTTTTTAGAAATTGTTTATTTTTCCAATAATTTTTTACTGGGGACAAAAAAGAAGAAAGATATGGTCAGAAATGTCCTATGTCTACATGTTTTAGAAAGGCCACTCCTCATCAAGAATTGGTAAGTTTAAACTGCAGAGCTAACAATAAACTAGAATTATGTATTTTAAGAAAAGAAATTGGGCATAAAGCTTGTAACCAAATGGATACCACACTCTGATCATGAGAATAAAAATTAAAAAGAAATTTATCAGTTAGAATCTGGACAATGCATCCAATTACTGTAAGAAGCAGAAAAGCATTTTGTGGTAAGTACTACTTACATTATTGATCCCACGGTTCATATTTGTACTTAGAACTTAAATTTTGGAATTTAAATTTAGATTAGTTTAATCCATAGAAGACAAAAGAAGATATAAGTTAAAATAATGGAAATCTAAGTTCTTCCTTAGATATTTGTGACAAATCTGATACTTAATCTAATAAAATCTCAGATCAAGAAAATTGAGAAACATTTATTTTGCTTTAGTATTATCTACATTTTTATTTTTCTTCATTGAACATTTATTTTAATTAAGAAATCATCCACGGAATGTCAGATAAAATAAATGATTATCTTAATCTGTTTTTATTTTCTCTCAATTCTGTACTGATTTTCTTGATTGCAGTCATATAACGTTTTAGTCAATACAAATGTTTAATCATATGGCTACTATACTCATTTGACAGCATTTGAATACAAGAACTAATCCCATTTTCCTAGATTCACTGGTACTTTTTACCTATCTCAAAAATAGATATTTCGCTACTTCATTTATGCTATCAATATATGAGAACAAAGACCGTGCACTTTCAGTGTAGAGCTTTTCTTCTGTTAAAGGTTCAATGGTATTATTTTAGTAAGGAAAATATTTTGTGATTACTTTTCAGCATCTTTGATTTTTCACTTTCCCAAAATTTTTAGTGATAAACAAATATTACCCCTGGATTATCTTATTCACTTATGACTTAGTAGTTTCATGAGTAGGAAATATAATAAAATTCAGAATTAATGGAAGCCATGCTGTTCTTATTCTTATAAAAAGGAAAACTATCCATTACATATTACCATACCTACTAACTGTGCTACTTAGTGCTTCTGTGGAAATATATTAGTTATTGAACAAACATACACAGCATTGGACATCCCATTTATTTTTCCCCTAAGCCACAGTTGAAAGGAATGCAGGATTTTTCATTTTTAACTGCATGAAAAGGACTGGAAAATCTGGGCCTTTCATCTCATGATAGGCCACCCTAAGACATAGTTCCTGATGAAACAAAACTAAGCACTGCCTGATCCAATTTTATGCAATTTTATTTCATCATGTCATGCCTTTTTTATGCATTATTACTTGTGTTGAATGTCCTACTGAAAATATAAATTTTCTATTTTTCCTGCTTTCAGTTAGGAAGGTCAGCATTTCCTATTCTAAGTTACTTTTACGTGTTACTGAGTAAAATGTGCATATACTTTCAAAAATATTTAATCTTTATAATATTTAAATTTGCCATAATGAATGAATTTTATCAGATTTCAGTTCAATAATCTATAATTAGATTAGACATAATATTTTTAAGTATACTTACAAAATATATTCATTAAATACTTATAAATTTGCATATGAAGTATATTTTTAAAATAAAAATAATGTATAAATATTTAAGTTTATAAAAAATTTTAATACAAAGTAATAAATACAGTTTTGGCTCATAATTCTTCTATTTTATATAGAAATCTAAAAAATTTCTATTGTGAGTCTTCTTGAGATTTTCTCCTGTTAGTATTTTGAGATTTGGGACTATATTTTACAATTTCATAATTGGCCTGAGGACTCAACTATTGCAAGAGTGAGCATACCAATGATGATGAAAATATTTCTTTATAAAGTTGACTTCTAGAGAATTGTCACTGTACTAAAAAAAATAGGACAATATTCCACACAAAAAATTCTTTACAGGGCTGGGAATTTAGCTCAGTGGCACTGCACCTGCCTAGCAAGTGCAAGGTCCTGAGTTTGATCCCCAGTACCAGAAAAAAATATATTCTTTACAGTCTTCCATAGTGAAATGCCTCTGTGGTCCTTATTAGTTTGAATATCCTTATAAACATGAGAAAAAGAGATTAATTCAAAAAATATATCATCAATTCACATACATAGCACTTATAAATGTTCAATAAAATACACAAATATATTCACTGTGCAGTACCCATTAAAGATCCTTAATTATTTATGAGGCTAAACAATTGGTATTATTTTATCTATTTATTTTTTTTGTACCGGGGATTGAACTCGGGTCCTTGCGCTTGCAAGGCAGGCGGCGGAACCACTGAGTGAAATCCCTGGCCCCGGTATTATTTTATTTTTACAGAATAATATATCAATATTCATAAGGGTTAAGAGTATATTTCCCTTGTTAATTCTGAGCCCAAGAGCAGAATTAAAACTTTACTTCTGCAGATGTTATTATTCAGACATTTGGATGAAACAGTATCTTCTGAATATTTTACCAAGTATTGAATCAAAAAACTCAGTCAGAATATGTAGATTACTCCCTTCTGTTCTGGTGCTCCATACCAGAACAGAACACAAGCATGTGCATTTGCATTGCTATGTGTCTGTTTGTGTCTATGTCTGTGTTGTGTGTGTGGTATCACTAGTACTATAGCTCAAAAAAAAAGGAAATCTAAGACCAGAAGAAGATCAAAGTCACCAATAAAAGCAAGTTAGAAGTAAGCCCACAGTGTCAGTGCAATGTATGAAAAGATCCAAAGTGCAAATGGAGGAAGGAAGAATCAGAGAATTAGTGCAGAGCTAGTCTGCAGAGACGTAAAACATCAGAGTAAAGCACTGCTACAAAGAAGAAAGGAGCAGTATTGAGGAGCCAAGGAAACAAATACAGTTTTAAAATGCTTAGATTTAGTTAGTTTAGATAGACAAACTATATCTAAATAGAGAACACAAAACACTAAGAAAGGAAGAGCTCAGGAGTTCAGCAACAATAGGTTCAGGAAAATAAACAGGAGTGGTCAGGACAAGTCAAGACTTTTCTCAGAAACAAAGTGTGAATCAGAACAGTATTCCAAAAGATAAAAATGGAGATCTGAACAAGAAGAAATACTTATGTTACTATCCACAAGCTTCCTAGGAGAATGATGTAGCTCTAAGTTGTAGAGAAGCCTGTAAGAAGGATAGCAGACTATAGCCTGTTTAAATATTCAAGAGTGAGTGAAGTTACTGGACTATTCTTTATGGTGAATGGGAAAATGAGAATATAGCACTGCTGATAAGAGAAAGCACCATAATATAATTTACTGAGTTGTGTACATAATTAAACTCACATATACATATCTGAATATTTCATAATAGATAACTGGAAAGGTGAATACTAAGCATCATGAAGTGCATACTAACTATCACAATGTATTCTTACCAATTTCAGCTCACTCATTTGACTAAATAGCCACTTGAGTTATTTTGCTTATTGGGTATATTGAACTCCTGAACTCATGATGAAAACAACAAATGTATACAGAGACAAAATCTATATCTGAAAACCAGATGTAAAGAATTTTATGATACATTTTTCATACTCTGTGTCTTTCTTCCTGAAAAGAAATTCAATAATGTCAATGTCACTTGTATTAATCATTAAAATGTACTTTTTAATAAATGTCTATTTTATCTCTTTCTATTCTTCCTCCATATGTCCATACCCTCAAAGTCTCCAGACATGAACACTTTTTGCACTTTATCTCTACCTTAAAGACTTTGGGGAACTCCCTCACGGATGGATATGAAGAACAGCTCAATGATATCTGAGTTTGTTTTGTTAGGAATCAGCAGCAGTTGGGCACTTGAAATTTTCTTCTTTTTCATGTTTTTGTTGGCCTATGCAGCAATCATGGCAGGAAATCTTCTCATTGTGATCACTGTAACTTTTGACTCTCACCTTCATTCCACACCAATGTATTTCCTCCTTGGAAATCTCTCCTTTCTTGATATGTCTCTTTCCACCATCACAACCCCTCAGATGATCATCGATTTCCTGAGGGAAAACAAAACTATTACCTTGTGGGGCTGTATGGCTCAGATGTTCTTCCTCCACTTCTTAGGGGGCAGTGAGATGACTCTGCTCCTAGTCATGGCTGTGGATCGCTATGTTGCAATATGCAAACCTCTGCATTACACAGCCATCATGAACCGCAGGGTGCTCCTCTGCTCTGTGCTGCTGTCATGGGCGGTTGGCTTTGTGCACACCATGAGCCAGATGGTTTTCATGGTCACTTTGCCCTTCTGTGGCCCCAATGTGGTGGACAACATATTTTGTGACCTTCCCCTAGTGCTCAAGCTTGCCTGCACTGAGACCTACGTGCTGGAGTTGCTGGTAATCGCTGACAGTGGACTTCTGTCTTTCATCTGCTTCGTGCTCTTGCTCATTTCCTACACTGTCATTCTGGTGACTGTGCGACGTCAGTCCTCAGGTGGACTCTCCAAGGCGCTGTCCACACTGTCTGCTCATATCACAGTGGTCACTCTGTTCTTCGGCCCATGCATCTTCATTTATGCCTGGCCATTTAGTAGCTTTTCAGTGGATAAATTTCTTTCTGTGTTTTATTCTGTTATCACTCCCTTGCTGAACCCTATTATTTACACTCTGAGGAATCAGGAGATGAAATCAGCCATGAAACGACTGAGGATTCAGCACATCAGCTCCAGATAGATCTAGATAACTTTTATCAAGATGAAGAGTTTTTATTTTCACTCAGATTTAGTTTTAAAGGATGATGTGTTTAGTAAATGTCACCTTATTTCCTTCCTTTTAACTATTACTGTGTCTTCCATTTTATGCTAAAATCTAGTTAAATATCCTTCTTGGGAAGACATTCACAATCTTTCCAATTTTGTCTGTTATAAATGGTTCATTTAAGCATACATACATACAAGGTGTAATCAAAATATATGCTGACTATTTAATTTTTTTAAAATGTATTACAATAAAAGACACATTGCCATTAATCCTACTCAGAAAACACCCCTTGCTTCATATACACTTCCCATCATTCTTTTTAACTTTACCTGTTCTGGAACTCCTCTTTAATGGTTCTCTTTACAATGTGTGATGACAAATATGGTGAATGCTGTTGTCTATGCCATCCAATGGAATGGGCAGGTTTGAAAAAACATTATGGTGAACCCTCATCCACCTTATTCACTGGATGTGGTATTGTGTGTTCAACTTTTGGCTCTTCCTCATATGAAACTGACCACAAAAAGTAAAAGTTTTGAATCAATTCATGACATCAAGGCTGCCAGAACAGCAGAACTAAAGACAATCACTTGAATTTATTTTTAATTGGTTATAAACAATCATCCAAATATCATTTACTGAATAGCATTTCCTATGGATTATAATGTCATCTTTGCACGTATCAAGTATTCATATATTCCTTGGTCTGTTTGTTCCACTGAGCATTTAGTCTCGCTCAGACAGTACTGCACTATCTTTAGTGTCATTTTTTGTTCATTTTTCAAATTTTGTTGTGTTTTAAATGACAAGTTTTATTCCTGTCTGAGTAGATTTTGTCACTCATGGTTGTCTTATAAGTTGAATCCTTGCAGAATGTTAACACATAATAATTATAAAATTTCATGGAAAAAACTTGAGATCAAGGGCAGCATGATATTTTAGCATAGCAATCATGATGACATTAGTATTTTAGAACTATTAATTTTTATTATCTCTGAGACATTTAAATGTTCATCTTAATGTACAATAAACTTTTTGTCAGTTATATACATCTAATTACAAAATATTAAGTGACATAAGAAAACTTTAACCTAATTTGTTATTTTTAATCATTTTCTGCTACCAGAGTAACATGTAAGTAAAATGTAACTGTTTATAAATGTACTTTATAGGTTATTTATAGGTTATTAAATGCTAACCTTTTAATTTCTAGAGAGTCATTGCCTAGACTGCACAGTGTCTAGATATCTTCAACTGTTATAACATAATTACATAACATTCACATAAACACCGGCATGAAAATGTATTCACATCATCTGGTTGGCTATATCATGTTAGATTTGCACTCTTTACTTTCCATTTACCACAGCTAAAGAACACATTCAAAATATTTCACATTTAAATGACCATAGTTCTTGTTAATGAACTCTTCCAATTAATTTTAGTATTAGTTATCAAATTTTACAAAAACAAATGTAGGATATCAGTTGAAATTGGATGTAATTTATAAATTAAATTTTGCAAAAAAACTATGATTTTGATTATTTAATGTATGAACTTAGTATATTTAATTATACTTTCTTTGATAAAATTTAGCTATCTAATAATTTTTTGATTCATTAGCAGGCATCATATTTTGTTTTTATGGTGTTATAATGAGAGAACTTTCTATTGGATTAGATTTTAGTAGATTATCTTTGTTATATTAAAACACAGTACATTTTTATATATTGAATGTATATGTAGAAAATTTGTTAAAATTGCATCTATCTTATCATTACCATTATTTTAATAATAATTAAAGTAATTTTTCAATAAATGAAGCCCGAAATAATAAATGGTAGTGAGGGTGTGGAGGAAGGAGAATCCTTGAATCCTGTTAGTGGGTATGTCTTTAGTTTCATCATCATATCTACCTCAATGTCCCAAATCAATTCAAAATGTTTACCTTTTTTTTCATTAATTTTATTGGTACATTTCAGGTATATATTATGCTGACATTCATTATGGGGAATTTGTACCTTTACATAATATATCCTGGTTCTTATTTTTTCCCCATTCCCCTACCCTCCCTTCAACCCCACCACCCTTCCCTATTTATGAAGAATTTGTTTCCATTTTTTTCCTTTTCTCATATTTATTCCATTCCTTTCTTTCCTTTCCCCTACCCTTTCCATTTCTCCTTCTCCTTTGGGCCTTTTCTTCTTATTTTACATCACCTATTGTCATTTTGATCCTTATTTATACTTTCAGTTTCTCACACCAGAGAAACTATCAGTATTTACATGTGTGTCCTATTTATTTCACTTAAGAGTATAACCTCAGTATGCAACCATTTAGCAATAAATATCTCTAGTTTCTCATTCTTTAAGGCTGAGTAGTACTCCAGCAAAATGTTTACCTTTTATGGGACATTTTGACTTTGAGGAAGACCCACAAGATGCATGGTATCAGATCCAGTGAATAAGGTGGATCAGACACACTGTTTTTATGAGCCTACCTTTCCTTTGGTGGTACTTGACAGTATATTCACCATATGTTTTATTACAGCTTATAAAAATTTTTAAAAGATTTTCAAACATGAAAAAAGACTTCCAGAAATGCTTCAGAAAATGTCACAAGTGATGGAGTGTGTCAAAAGAAAGACCGAGTATGTTCAGGGGGGTTGATGGCCATGTGCTTTTATTCTAATATTTTTTAAAATTTAAATATTCAGCAATATTTTGATCAGCCCTTGAAAGTTTTATGATCATTATGGAAAACTATACAGATGTTCCTCAAAAAAATAAAAATAAAACTATCATATAACCCAGAAAACCTACTCCTGTGCATATTAAAAGGAAATGAAATCATTATGATGATGAAATAACTGCAATAAAACTGAACAGTGCTTTCAGATGCATACACACTAAACAGAACCTTAAACATCTGGAAAATAACTGGAGGTTGTATAACAAATCAAGAAACATCTATTCCAGAAAAATTTCCCAGGTTGGAATAAAAGTGGAAGTCTGTATCTTATTAATGTGAGGTGTTTTGTTCCCCAGTGTTTGCTAAGAGCTCTTTATTTCACTGGCAGCCTAGCACATAGGAACAAGCATTTCCCATTACCACTCATTATCCTGCCATTTCTCAGTTCTGCCACTGCTACACAGAGGTTTTATTTTCAGGTAGGACCAAAACAAGATATCATGACTGATGCTTTGCACTCCCCATTCTGGCTTTGGTACCAGGTTGTGGAGGTTTGCGCAAGTGACCTTGGCATACAGGATGTTCTGGTACCTCTGATTTTGCCAGGTGGAGCTGACTTTATTTGGAAAACAATACGTAAAATATAAGTTCAGGAGCTATTGTGAATATAATGGTCACAGTTTTAATGTGAGTGATGATCTTAAAAATAAAAATATTTTAAAGGAATAGTGTGAGAAATTATATGTGAAGTATTTCTAAAATGTATATAAAATGTGTAATGCTATAAAAACACAGAAGAAAGATTAATTCTGGAAAGAAATATAATGAGTAAAATTTTTGAATTTGTAATTTTGAAAACGTCTATAAGTAAACCAAGTCCTAATGGCTTTTCTGAAAATAACTACCAAATATTTAAAGAAGAAAGAATATTTGTTCTTCACAAACTTTTCTAGAAGTATGAAAACCAGAAAGATTTGCCATACAATTCTATGAGAATAATTCTACCCTGATCCCAAAGCCAGACATTACAAAGTAAGAAGACTATTGAACAATAATTTTATTGGAAATAGACCCAAATATAAAACTACCTACAAATATTCATTTTAAACATAAAGACACAAATTGGCCAAAACAAAAGAATATAAAAATATAAAGTTAAAGTATAGACACTTCCTAATTTTAAAACATAATTGTCATGAATGGTACAATAGTAAAGACATGCATTGCTGAAAGAATGGACAAATGGATCAATGGAACAAATAGCTACCATAATTAGACATGTACAAATGTTGATCACTGGTTCTTTACCAAAGCGCAAAAGCAATACAAAAGAGCAAAAGATGATTGGCATATTTTGAACCATCCTTGTATTTCTGAGATGAAACCTGCTAGGTAATGATGTTTGATCTTTTAGATGATGTATTATAGTCTATTCACTACTATCTTGTTAAAGATTTTTGCATCAATGTTCATTAAGAAGATTGGCCTGTAATTTTCTTTTTCAGTTGAGTCTTTATCTGCTTTTGGAATCATAATAATGTTGGCTTCCATAAATTTGGAAGCACTCCATTCCTTTCAACTTCTTTGAGGAGCTTGAAAAATATTGGTGATACAAAATTCTTATTGGCTGATAAAATTTGGCAGTGAATCCAGCAGGTCCTGAGCTTTTTTGGTTGGTTGGTTTTTCATTACTGTTTTAATTTCATTGCTTATTATTGGGGTCTTCAGCATTTTCTCTCTTCCTGGGTTAGCTTTTGCATGAGTCTGGGAATCTGTTTAATTCTTCAAGATATTCCAACTAATTGAAGTATGATTTTTCACAGTACTTACTAACAATCTAGCCAAACTTACCAAGAGAAAGAGAAAAAAGATTCACATCAACACAATTAGATATGAATAGGGCAAAATTACAACAGATAACACTGACATCCAGAAGGCTCTTACTCATACGCCAATGGGAATCCAAAATATGACCATTTTGGAAGGCAAATAGAGATTTCTTACAAAACTAAACTTTCTAATCAATCTAGTGAATATGCTTCATTTTTCATACCCAAGTATTCAGAAAACCTAGGTCCATAGAAAAACCTGAACTTTGATATATACAGCAGGCTTCTTCCTAATTGCCATAAAGTAGAAGCAAAAAAAAGTCACTGTGTGTGAATAAATAAACTGGTACATTCAAAAAAGGAGTATTATTCAGCCATAAAAATAAGCAAGACAGAGAATAGGAAACCGAAATTAGTAAGCCAAAATGCCAAACTGAAAAAGCTACCATTAGTATGATTCCAAATGTATTAATAAAAAGACCATTCTTAGAAAGATCACTAGGTTGGAGAGAACAATGAATAGACAGAGCAAAAAGAATTATTTAGGGCATTAAAACTATTTGTTATAATGATGGATAAATGTGATTTACATTTGTCCAAATCCATAGAGTATACAAAACCAAAAGTGAAACTTTTGTCAACTGTACACTTTGAGTGGCAAGGATATGTCAATGAAAGTTCTTCTATGGTAACAAGTGCCCCACTCAGGTGTGGGATGTTGATAGTAGACAGTTAGTGCATGTTTGTGAGAAGAGTTAAAGGAAATTCTGCACTTTTAACTCAAGTTTGCTGAGAACATATAACTTCTGTAAAAAGGAGGTTTAATATTTTCCAATAATAGGATGTAAAACTGTATAAGAAAACAGACTTGTTGGAGAGGGAAAGGGATTGAGGGCACAATAATGTTCCTAGGGGTTAAAGAGATCAAAAAGGAGATTAGACAAGTTCTCTATCTTGGATGTAGTGATCTTTTTATGACTATATACATCTATCAACATGTATCAAATATGGGCAGCTTACTTTACTTGCACCACAATGAGATCAAATTAAAATCTAAAATTTCAAATATAGTAAATGTATTTTAAACTAATATCAATGATTTCTAAAAATAAAGATATCTTAGTAATTTAATATCCAATGCATTACTGATCCGCACCTCACTTAATGACGGATAATATAGTAACAAATCAGTCAGCTGACAAAAATTACCTGTCTTTTTGCACAACCAGTGCATTCATTAGGGCACTCTATCCAATTCAGGGATTTTTGTAATAAGCATCTAACATATCAAACAAGCTATACTTTGTCTTGCAACAGAAACTAAAACATGAGGTGAACCTAATATTTAGGTCAGAATCAATTTAGAGATCAATATTGCATAATATGCTACCTCAATTCTTACCATCAGATGAGGAATCATTTTTAAATCACTAATCTTTAATGTCGGATTGAATTACATGAGATTTTTTTTCCTTCCTGTTCTGACTTAGAAAATAGTTAAATAATAAAGATGTTCCCACGAGATGTCCGAGAAAAATTATTTCCATGTACTCTTCTGTTACATTTTGTTCAATAGAACAAGAAAATTAAACCCAAGGGATTGCTTCACATAGCGAATGTGTATGTCAGACTGAAGAAAAGCACTTCCACAGATACTGTTTCCACCCGATGTGGATGGCATCTCAAGCACACAACAAAAGAATAGATTAAAAGAGAATCAGATTTAGCAGAAACAAACTGCTTAGTAAGTCATCTCTACTATCTCATTCTCTTCTATAACATAATTACTAAAATATATCTATGATTCTGTTTCATGCATGCTCACTATGATTGGAGATGAGAATGACTTGTTTAGCTTCTGACGTTTTCAGAAAACAATTCATACAATTTCTCCATCTCATTCCTTTTTGTGCCTGGAATTTCTGTGACCTTACTAACAGTGAGCACTGAACCCACTTTCAAAATCCACTGCCTCAGTGATGCTTTTAAGTCAGCACAGCATTGAAGAAAACTTCTGAAAAAGAGAAGGAAGTAATAAAGCTTACCTATTGATAGAGAAATGATCCCCAAGGAAACAAAGTTAAACTCAAGTAAAAGGAAGGCATCACACATTAGCTGAAGGATCTTGGATTTCCCCCCTTATGCATCACTGGACTGTTTACCTCAGACAATTGCAGTAAATTCTATTATCTACTCTTCTCTTTTTTAAAAAGCATCTCAAAAGATTTTAAAGTTAAAAATCACAGAAAAAATATATTTGAAGTATGTTATATACAAAAATCTAAAACACTGTGGTTTATTCTCATATTCCTAAAAGAATGACAGAATTTGTCTCTTTTCTTAAGTTTTTGATATACCAATCCCCACAATGAATGTTACCACTATTATTATAAGCATTTTTCTTCTGTTACTGGTAAGAATTCCAAAGGTGCTATAATAGTATATCCTATTTTTCATTGTAGGACCTTTTAAACTGTTAATAATGACCCTAGGAAAGGAAGGGTAAGGAGTGAAAGCTTCATTTAGTTTCTGGGAAACAGCATATCTGACATGTTCATCTCAATTATATGTATGTATACACATATCTTTGTATATATACATAGATATGTATACACATATCTTTGTATATATACATAGATATGTATACACATATCTTTGTATATATACATAGATATGTATACACATATCTTTGTATATATACATATATATGTATATTAACATGTATGTTAATTTAGAGAAAATGTAAGTAGTAGGTATTTTAGAGAAAGTTTGTAATATCCCTTGCTTACAGAAAGCACTCTATTGTACAATAAAAATGTTGTCAATGAGCTTTAGAAACTCTATGGTTAAAGATCAACTTAGTGAATAGAATGGGGAAATATTCACTAACATTCACGAAGGGCTTAGAAGAGTTTACATGTTTTGTATGCTTTGGTTCTTCATCAGAGTGCATCCTTTTTACAGATGAAGAAAAGCAAGCAGAGATAGGGTTAGCTGAACCTCACAAGGACAGTAAGTATTAGAGAAAGATTTCAAATTGCATTTGACTAATGAGTCTGGTTACTTCACTAATTCATGTAAATATTGAGAGTAATATCATTAGTCTATTAAGAATAACAAATATTAGCACCTTCAAAACTCATGAAAAAGGCAGCATGTTTTCTCACTGGTGAACCTTTCCCTGAAAATGTACATATTCATCTTTTAGGAAATTCCTCTCTCAGGTAAAGTTAGAATCCTGTTTTGCTATTAGCTATGTTCCCTCTCTCCTGAGAAAGTTTCTAGTATTAAGAAAAATTTTTTCTATATTTAAGATTTTTGAGAAACAGCTCAGAATTGCATGTTTTAAGAGATCGTGAATTTACTGAGGGTAACTTCAAAGTATTGTCCTTGGAAATTTGGTAAATCTCCTCTATTATGGGACATTTATGAAATCAATAGTAAGAGTATTACTAGTCTTTTCCAAAACAAACACATACATTAACCCATTTCTTTAGAAGAATTTTCTTTCATCCCACCTATAATTTATGATTTTGAGTTTTTGTATATGGAAAATGGAAAACAATGCAAGCAAGGTGAGAGTTCTCATTGTTCACCTGCTGTCCTTGGTACCACCGTGGAAATTTCAGAGTATACAAGAAGATAGAACACACAAAATTGGAAACACTGCCAAGAGGAATGTTAAAAGAGAAAAGAAATGGGTAGTTATTTTTCTACCATTCACCTGGAGGAGAATTTTGAATTCACATACAGGTCATTATAAATAAGGTCATTATTACATCTAGAAAACTGTGTCCACCAAATTTTTACCTCATTTTTACTCAACACAAACATTCAAAGATGTTTATGTTTATAAATATGATATAAACATATTTATAAATATTTATAATCTTCAATATAATTTAATCTCTAGATTGAGAATAGTTATATAGGTAAGTAGATAAGAAAATAAAGTTCATATCCTTATTAGTCAGGAGGTGGTAATGTCTCAAAGCCTAGGTATATATCTTTGTCTATTCGTATAATTGAATAAATATTTTCTATTGTAAACTTGATTTATGTGGAATTTTTATTCAAAACTCAAGTCAATATAAATTTAAATTACCTTAAGATAAACTTTAGTTTATCTCTCTCCAATTTTTATTAGTGCACATTTGTTTGTTATATTGAGTTTACTAAATGATTTCTATAATATTCTAGATTTTAATCAGTGAAATGTGATATGCCTGGTTTTACACCAAGTCATTTCAGGAAATTTATTATATGGCTTTTAATATGACTTCTTTCCTAAAGATTCTCCTGATATATATTTTAGAGGGTTAGGCTAAAATTTTAGTTTTGTGATTTCTTACAGGCAGGGTCATTAGATGTTTGAGCAATTTTTATATAAACTAAAGTTATATCACATTTTTCATATTGGAATTCAATATTAGTTCACATTCACATTCCTAAGTACATGAATTAATATTTTTATTTAGTGTAATGATGGTTAGTTGAGCCTCACCTGGATTTTTTTTTACTGAACTAGTGGACTGGAGCTAGATTTCAGGTGACAATGCAATCATCTTTTAGTTTTTCATCTTGCTGTCTTGCTCTCTTCAAGCCTTCCCATAAGAAGAACCTGTTGATTACTTCCACAACAAATAATCCCATCTTATGTTCTGTTTCTTGAAAGTCCCATCTTAGATTCTGCTCATTGAAAGCCAGACTTAATCATGTACGTTCTCTTTGGAGCATAATGCAATGAATAGTTGGTCAATATTTCTCTTCATAGTTACATTTCTCATTATCCTATGTAGATGTTAATTTCAATGAGAATATCAAATTTAAAAAATTAAATACTCTTTCTAATGCTAATAATTAAAATCTTTCCTCTCTCTAGGTTAATCCAGAGGACAAACTGAGTAAAATGGATGGAGGAAATCAATCTATTGTGTCAGAATTTGTGCTCCTGGGACTTGCACACTCATGGAATATGCAGATCCTACTCTTCCTGATATCTTTCATGCTTTATTTGGTGACTGTATCTGGAAATATTCTCATCATGATCTTAGTCATCACTGACTCCCACCTGCATTCTCCCATGTACTTCTTGTTGGCCAATCTGTCTTTTGTTGATATGTTGCTTTCATCTAACACCACTCCTAAGATGATCACAGATTTTCTCAAGGAGAACAAGACTATATCTTTTGGAGGTTGCATGTCCCAGATCTTTTTTTCCCATTTAATTGCAGGTCTTGAGATGGTTCTCTTGGTAGTAATGGCCTATGACCGCTATGTGGCCATTTGCAAACCACTCCATTACTCCACCATCATGAGACTGCAAAGATGCATAGGGTTGGTGGTTACTGCATGGACCACGGGCTTTGTGCATGCCATGAGTCAAATTGTTGTTATTGTGAGGTTGCCTTTCTGTGGTCCCAGGGAAGTTGATAGTTTCTTTTGTGATAGACCACTGGTAATTAAGCTGGCCTGCATGGACTCATATAAGTTGAAAATTTTAATGAACATTGACTGTGGGGTTGTAGCTATCACCTGCTTTATTCTATTGTTGATATCGTACACATATATTCTTGTCACTGTCCTCCAAAGCTCTAAAACTGGTGCATCCAAGGCACTGTCCACCTGCACTGCTCATGCCACAGTTGTGGTGCTCTTCTTTGGGCCCTGTATCTTTATTTATGTGTGGCCACTAAACATCACATGGTTAGACAAGTTTCTTGCCGTGTTTTATTCTGTTATTACACCTCTCCTAAATCCAGCTATTTATACTCTGAGAAATAAAGAGATGAAAAATGCTATTAAGAGATTCAGAAGCTACTACATGGATTCCAAGATAAGTGCTTAATTTTCACACAACTAATGATACTTCATTATCAGAGATTTGTTCAACCAACTAGGCTTTCAAATTTCTTAGATGAGGACCTACAAAGGCATTTGTCTTTCTGCAAACTAGTCCTTTTGAATTAAAAATATGTTTCTAAAACTTTGAAATCTAAATAATATTTATTTTCTTTCTTCCTGAATCAGTAATTGAGTGGGTTGAAATTTAGTTTTAAGAATTAAAAATGAAAGTTTGAAAACAAAAAAGTAACATACTTGTAGTTTTTAGATCTCTTAATATATGACAAACTTTAAATAATGCTCTAAAATGAATGCATATATATTTTATATCTAACTGTATTCTATTATGTCACATATATACATAGAAATATATATATTATATATATACATATATATCCTTAAGTACTTTTATTATCTCTAGTTTTTGAAGGAGTGAATGAGATACTTTATGGCCATATTTTTATTATCCATTCATCTGTTGATGGGCATATACGGTGCTTCCAAAATTTTACTATTATGAATTGTGCTACTATGAACATGAATGTACATGTATCACTGCAATATAATGTCTTTAACTCCTTCAGGAAGAAAGAGTTCTTTCTATTTATAGAATATTTCCTTCTATTTGTAATTTGTTAAGGAATCTCCGTACTGTTTTCCATAATGGTTGTACTAATTTACACCCCTACTGTCAATGTAGAAGGGTTCCTTTTTCCTAACATTCCTGGCAGTATTTATTATTTCATTGTGTTTTTGAAGACAGGCATTTTTACTGAAGTAAGATGAAATGTTGGTGTTGTTTTGGTTTGCATTTTTTAATGGCCATAGTTGCTGAACATTTTTTTCATGTACTTATTGGCCATTTGTACTTTATTTGAGAAGTGTCTATTCAGTTCAATTTTCCATTTTTAATTGAATCTTTTATTTTGGTAAGTGTAATTTTTTTGTTCTTTATACATTCTAGCTATTAGTTCTTTGTCTGAGGACTATTTGTCAAATTTTTCCATATTCTGTAGGTTGTTGTTTCTTCATTCAGTTGTTTTCTTTGCTGTATAGAAATATTTAACTTGCTACTATTGTCCTTATTTAATTTTGGTATTATTTTTTGCACACATGGGGTTCTATTCAAAAAGTTCTTACTTATGCCTATGTCTCCAAAAGTTTTATCTTCCAGCAGATTTAGTGTTTCTGTTTTTATATCTAGGTCTTTAATATATTTTGGTTTGATTTGAATACAAAAGAAGAGATATAGGTCTATACTTTTACCTCTTTGAATTTTAACCTTTTAGTTTATTATATATTTATTTTTTACTTATATTGATGGAATGGTGGTTTATTTGGTTTTTGCTGTGTTTCAGTACCTGGTTTGTCTTACTATAGTTTGTTTTCTTCTCTTTGAGTTGAACTGGTAGTAAGCCTTCAGAAAATTATGCTCTCTAAGGAGATCCTCAAATAAAAGTGAAAGAGAAGTTCATCCAAAATGATTTAAAAATAGCAACAAAGAAATAAAAGAACTTACTCTCCCTTAGGTTCATAACTTCCATAAATAAATCCAAAGATATCTAAGTGGACGAAGTGCCAGACAATGAATTCAAAATATTGATTTAAAAAAGAAAGCTATCCTTCAGAATTAAAGGAGAAATAAAGAATTCCTAAAATAAGTACAAATGAAAGGAATTTATCACCACTAAGCCAGTACTGCAGAACATAGTTAAAGGAATTCTACACACAAAGAGTAATAGCAGATAAGCAAGTTAGAAATAGGAAAAATAAAGCATTAGATATAAAAACTAAATGACAGAAACTAATACATAGCCTCCAATAATAACCTTGATATAAATTATCTCAATTCTCCAGTTAAAAGATGTAAACTAGCAAAGTGAAATAAAAATAGAACAACAAACATTTTGATGCCTATAAGAAACATACTTCATCAACAAAGACATATACAAACTAAAAGTGAATGGATGCAAAATGATATTTCATGATAATCAAACCAAAAGCTAGTAAGACTATACCTACTCACATCAGAAGAAGTAAACTGTAAGGTAAAATGAAGAGAAAAAACAAAGTCACTACATATAGGTAAAGAGAACAACCTACTAAGAAGATAAAATAATTGTAAATTATGTATGCACCAAAAATAAATGCATTCAATTTAATATACCAACCACTACTCAATATAAAAGATGACATAGTCCCAATAGAATGTTAACATGTGATTCTAATACATCACTTATCAATACATAGGTGATCAAGATTAAAAAGTCAAAAAAATGAATTGAACTATGCCATAGAGACAGTGGAATTAACAGGCATCTACCAAACATTTTATTCAACTAATGAAGAATACAGATTCCTTTCAACAGCTTACAGGACTTTTCCAAAAAGAGGTAATATTTTAGTCATGAAGCGAGTCTTAACAAATTGGCACAAAGCAATAGTTTGATAGAAAGGATAAGTTCTGGTATTCCATTGCACAGTTGTGAGACTATAGGAATTAATAATGTTCTATATATTTCAAGATAGTAGAAAAGAGCACAGAAATGTTTTTTTCCATAATAGAATAATAAATATTTTGGAAATGAAAAATTTATCATTCTGTTTATTAATAACATTTTTCAATACATGAAAATATTTTTGTACATAGTTATAACTAGAAACTCAAAAATGAACAGTAAAATAAAAATATGTTAAAACTAATAACTAAATAAATGTTGAAATCCTATAAATTGCAATCTAGTTTGATCATTCATTGTAAATTGCGCACATATATATGACTACACATAATTAGTACTAATGGTCCTCAGCCAAATATTTAATTCTCTCTACCTTGTGTTATAAAGTCAACTCATCTTCTTGGGTACATAAATTCAACCATTTTATCTAGTTACTTTATATTTTAAGTGAAAATTTCAACCTGATATGCTGAATATCTAGGATTCTAAAAGACAACATTAATTAAAGCAATCTTCAGATTCAATTTAATATCCATCAAAATATCAGTAATATTCTTCACAGAACTACAAAATCAATTCATAAGAAAATTCAAAGGAACTTAAATAGTCAAAGTAATTTTGAGTAAAATTCTGAAGTATAACAATACTGTATTTCAAAATATACCATAAAACCACAGTAAGAAAAATATCATGTGGTACTGTCATAAGAACAGTCACATGGATAAGTGGAATAAAATAGAGGACACAGATATAAATCAGTATTGCTACAACCATCTGATTCTTGGCAAAGGGAAATTCCATGTTGTTTAGCACATATGATTTCCAATTCCTATTATTTTGTTAGGAACTCATTGAGAAAGCACTGGAGAACCTAGAAATAGATGCCAACATAAAAACAACTTGTCCTGTCTATATGTGGTTTCTAAAAGCTCCTGTGGTGGAGGCTGTCTGGCAAGTACTCAAACAAGATATCTACATATCTACACTGTCACAGTCTCTTGATACTTATATTGTAGTCTCTCACCTGAATTATTCCCAGGTTTCTTTGTCACCAAGTTTTAGTTATAAAAAATTGAAGACATATTACAATGATACATATGTGTCCATGTTTTTAGAAACAAGAATCATAATAGCTAAATCTTGGAAGTGGCATATATGTCTATGATAGATAAAGAAAATGTGGTTTCTACACACAATGCAAAACTACTCTGTCATATAGATACACTTAACTCTGGGAAAATGAATGCACCTTGAGACCATTATGTTAAGTGAAAAAAGTCAGACTCACTAGTTTAAATATCACATAATTTCTTTTATATGGGAAACCAAGTTATAAATAAAGAGAAAAAAAGATAATATAAAACAGGGAGATAGATCTTTTGCAAAAGGGAAGGAGACCAAGAGATGAATGGAGGAGAGAGAGGGGTAGAAGGGAATAAAAAATTAAGATATATACGTGTACCAACTCCCCATGATGAATATAATTATTATGTACTCTAAACATGTACTAATAAAAATAAACATAATAAACTTTAATCATTTAAACTATTATTAAGCTTCCATGAAACTTATAGATCAATGAAACAATATAGATCAATGCTTCTAGCCCCCAATTATTTTTAACAATTAAATGTGGCACTTCCATCTCTTCCAAGCTGGACAACTTCTTCCCACTGTTTTGCAATACTGCAGCATATTAAGCATAACAAATTTGATGACAATACTTTATTTAATCTGTATTGTAAATCTGTATCCTTTTATTCCTAGTTGTTTCTAATTGCTGCTCCTAATTTTCTATTATACAAAACTGCCAACATTTCAAGCAATGTACTTAATGGTCAGTCTATTAGTTATATTGAATTTTTCATTTAACCATATGTTTTCACTGAGAGAAAGAAGAAAATTGACCAGAAGTGGTTGATAATGGAGTTGAGTTATAAGTTAATACAACTGTTTTGTGACTGTGCAACTAATAATCCTGATTTCTAATATATCATTTCCATCTGATAATAGAATTATTATTTTGGATCCCAAATTCATGGTTTGAAAATCGATGTTATAATTAATAGCTTAGATCATGTAATCATTGGATGTTACAGTCTATGCGCTTAAAATCTACCAGACCCTACCAAGACAATGACTATTGGACCTCCAGAAAAGTTGTTGAGGTTCCTATGACCCGTTATCTGATTTAGATATAGCTCAAGCCTCAAACATATTTCATTTTCCCTGATCACTTGATCCAGTTAGAATTACTACAGCAAAAATAATTAATGGATATGGTATTTTAAATAAGTATATAATGTTCATATATATATATATATAATTTAATGTTAATTGTCTGTTAAGGGTTTATATAAGAGATGTATGCCTTCAAGTTAAGAAATATAAGTTGATGGCTACCTCCGTGAGGCAATGACAAGAAATTTTGCTAATTATATTAAATTAATGTCACAAAAAAGCTCTCAAAATAACACAACATAGAAATAGTTGTCAAAAGGAACATACTAATATTCTTACTACTTAATTCCACACCAATAATGTTGGTGGTGATTTTATGACTATTTTCTAAATTGTGAATGTAATAATTATTCAAAATAAAAAAGATAATTTCCACAAAGGTTTTCTTTACACCTTACATTTTTGTCACCTTCACACATCTTTTATTGTTCAGTATTATCTTTTCATTACATTTAGTACATCAAATATAAGTCAATTGAAGAAAGTAACAGAACTTGAAGTTAAACCCCCTCTCCCCTATAGCTGTTCTGGTACAGATAAAATTGACAATTGTGACCTGTAAGCAAAGTTTATGACTCTCTGTTCTCATATAATTCATAAGACGCTGTCTTCTTTCAAAGCAAAGTTACAAAACGGTCTGCCCCTGTCCTGTCCCAGTAAACCCATAAGCTATATCACTAGAAAAACCACCCCCTTTAACAAAATGTATAAAAGCTGAAATTTGTCTTTGTTCAGTGCTCTTCCTTTGGACAGGAGTCTGTTGAGACATTGTACATTTTAAACCTAAAATAAATCCTCCTAAATTCCATTGGTCTCTCCTGTCTCTTGGAATTCTGCAACATTTCTGGCAACTATGAAGGGACTGGAGATGACAGAGTTGATGTCTCCTTTGCCTGCAGGTCTGAGGGGCCCGAGCTGTGGAAATCCTGAGACCTCTGGTACCACCAGGTGAAATTTCAGCTCAAAGTTATCAGCCTTCCCACAGCCCCTCCCCCAACCAGGGCAAAAAGAATCTGTCGGGATTCAGGACAAATCTGGAAAAACAGCGCCCTACAGGACCACATAAGGTAGGTGTCCCAGGGTGAACCTGTTCTGTAGGGACAGAAAGGGAAGCTGATCACTTCCTGTAAAGTACCAAGTAATCTGACCTGGATTAAATTGGACTGTACCAGCATCCCAAGCAGGAGTGGTATGCAATAAGAATCACCCGGTAGGGTTGCTATGGATGTGAGAGTGGCCCACCATGGGAGAGGCTCAGGGTTAGTCTGATCTAGACTAAGTCAGAGGAAATCTACAACTCCAGATGGAAGAAAGAGAGGCCTGCAAGCCAAAATGATGTGCGAAGGTGGTGTGCCTGGTAATCAGACTCAAGGGAAATATGATAAAACCCATATTCAGGATAAAAAAAAACTGGAAATGGAAAAGTACAAGAGTGGATGTAAATAAATGAAAAGAGAACAGCTGGAAAAGTGCCAAAGAGTGCAAAGCAAAGCAAAGCAAGGGGCCAAGGCAGGATGATAAGTAGGACAACAAAGGTGGTCAGATCAAGGCAGCATGTTGAGAATGCTCAAGATCAGAGCACAATGACCACACACTGTAATAGAGACCCAATGACAAGGCTAGTGGCTATCAACTGCATGCTCCATCAGGGAAAAAATAAAGAACATGAGCCCCAAGTTCTCCTCCCAGCTTTGGGAGTCCCAAGGCCAAAACAGCTCCAGCCTGGTGCTAAATAGCAAAAAACCCAAAACAAAACAAAAAACAAATAAAGAAGCTACTTGTGTCTAAGGAAGTTTAACAGGAAAAATCAAAGTGTAAATTTTGGCTAATTTTTTTTTGCTTAAATTCTTTTATTGGCACATTTTAGCTATACACTATGTTTACATTTATCATTGGGCACTTGTACATCTACATGATGTATCTTGGTTCTTATTTTTTCCCCATTCCCTGTGCTCCATTCACCTCTTCACATTTCCCTATTGACAAAGATTTGTTTTCATTTTTCCCTTTCTCATAATTTTTTCCTTTCCCTTCTTTCCTTTTCCATCCCCCTCACACTTCGCCTAACATTTTGGACCATTTATTCCTATTTCAAATTATCAATTATTCATTTTAATCCTTAGTTACACTTTCAGTTCTCACAACAGAGAAACTATTCAGTATTTAAACATGCATGTTCTATTTAATTCACTTAAGGGTATGGCCTCAGTATGCATCCATTTAGGTATAAATGTCCCTAGTTTCTCCTACTTTATGGCTGAGTAGTGTTGCATTTTATAAAAAAAAAAACCCACATCTTCTTTATCCAGTTTCCAGTTGATGGGCAATTGGGCTGTTTCCAAGCTTTTGCTATTACAAACTGTGCCACTATGAACATGGGTGCACATGTATTGCTGTGGTATGATTCTTCTAATTCTTTTGGAAAGATTCCCAGCAGGGGATAGCTGGGTCAAATGGGACCTCTAGTCCTAGTTCTTTGAGGTATCTCCATACTGATTTCCACAGTGGTTGCACCAGTCCACACTCCCACCAGCAGTGGAGAAGGGTTCCTTTCTCAACACATCCCCACCAGGATTTCTTATTTGTTGATTTCTTGATAGTACCCATTCTTTCTGGGGTGAAGTGGAATCTCAGTGTTGTTTTCATCTGCATCTCTCAAATGACTAGTGATGTTGAACATTTTGTCTTATGTTTATTTGCTGCTTTTATTTCCTTGAGAAATGTCTGTTCATTTCAGATGGCCAATTTTGAATTGGGTCTTTAAATTTAGGGAGTCCGATTTTTTTTCACTTCTTTATGTATTCTAGATAGTAGTCCTTTGTCTGAGGTACAGTTGCTAAAAATTTTTTCCCACATTGTAGGTTGTCTCTTAGCTCTGTTGGTGGTTTCTGTTGCAGTGCAGAAGCTTTTTAATAAGATGAGATCCCAGTTGTTGATTCTTTGTGCTAGTTCTCATCCTATTGAGGTTTTGTTCATAAAGTCTTTTGCTATGCCAATGTCTTCAAGAGCTCTGCCTACCTTATCTTCCAGCAAGTTTAGTGTTTCTGTTTTAGTATTTAGATCTTTAATTTAGTGCATGGTGATAAATATGGGTCTAGTTTTAATCTTTGGCAGGTTGAAATCCAGTTTTTCCAACACCATTTATTAAATAGGCTATCTTTCATCCAATGAGGGTGGTTGACTCCTTCTTCAAAGATGAAGTGGCTGAGTATATCTGAAGTTGTTTCTGCCTCTTCTAATCTATGCCACTGATCCTCAGGTATGTTTCTTTTCCAGTACCATGCTGTATTTATCACAGTAGCTTTGTAGTATAGTTTCAAGTTGGTGATTGTGTTAGCCCCTGCCATGTTTCTGTCACCTAGAATTGCTTTTGCTATTCTAGGTCTCTTCTGGTTCCAAATGAATTTTTGGATTGTTTTCTCTAGTTCTGTGAAGTATATTGTTGGAATTTCAATTGGGATTGCATTAAATCTATACAATAGTTTTGGAAATTTGGCCATTTTGACTATATTGGTTCTTCCTACCCAGGAACAAGGGATGTCTTTCCATTTTCTTATATCATCTTTGATCTCTTTTTTCAGAGTGCTGTAGTTTTCAGTGTAGAGAGTTCTTGCTTCCTTTGTTAGATTGACTCCTAGATGTTTCATTCTTTTGGATGATATTGTAAAAGGAATTGTTTCCCTAATTTCTCTCTCAGTGAATGTGTTATTTGTGTACAAGAAAGCTACTATTTTTTGTGTTCACCTTATATCCAGCTACTCTAATGAATCTGTCAATTAAGTCTAGAAGTCTTTTGGCGGAGTTTTTTGGGTCTTTTATGTAAAATATCATATCATCAGCAAATAATGACAGTTTAATTTCTTCCTTTCCTATCTTTATTCCTTTTATTTCTTTCTCTATTCTAATTGCTGCGGCTACTGTTTCCAGAACTATATTGAACAGGAGTGGTGATAGTGGGCGTGCTTGTCTTGTTCCTGATTTTAGCATGAAAGTTTTCATTTTTTGACCATTTAGTATGATGTTGGCTGTTGGTTTTTCATAAATAGTCTTAATCTGGTTGAGATAAAGACCTTCTATTCCAATTTTCTGTAGCATTTTTATCATGAATGGGTATTGGATTTTGTCAAATGCCTTTTCTGCATCTATTGAGATTATCACATAATTTTGGTCCTTGACTCTGTTAATATAGTGTACTACATTTATTGATTTTCGAATGTTGAACCATCCTTGCATCCCTGGGATAAATCCGACTTGGTCAGGGTGTATGATCTTCTTGATGACTCTCTGTATTCTGTTTGCCAGTATCTTGCTGAGGATTTTTGCATCTATGTTCATGAGGGAGATTGGCCTGTAGTTCTCTTTTTGGGTTGGGTCTTTCCCTGGTTTTGGAATCAAAGTAACACTTGCTTCCTGGAATGAATTCGGAAGTATGCTTCCCTTTCAATTTCTTTGATGAGTTTAAAAAGTAATGGCGATAGTTCTTCTTTAAATGACTTCTAGAATTCAGCAGTGAAGCCATCAGGACCTGGACTTTTCTTTGTTGGTAAATTTTTATTACATTTTCAGTTTCACTCATTGTCATTGGGGTGTTTAGAATTTCTATATCTTCTTCATTTAACTTTGTCAAATTGTATGTATCTAGGAATCTGTCCATTTCTTCTGTGTTTTCCATTTTATTAGAATACAGGTTCTCCATGTAGGTATTGAAGATCCTCTGGATTTCTGCTGGGTCTGTTGTGACTTCACCTTTTTTCTTTGTTAATTGAATGGATTTGAGCCTTTAATTTCCTTTGTTTGATAAGGTTGACTAAAAGTTTATAAACTTTATTAATTCTTTCAAAAAACCAAATCTTTGATTCATTGATTTTTTTTGTACCATTCTTTCAGTCTCCATTGCATTGATTTCTTCTCTGATATTTATAATTTCTTGTCTTGTAGGAGCTTTGGGTTTATTATGCTGTTCTTTTTCTAGAAGTTTGAGGTTTTGCATTAGGTTGTTTATTTGAGTTATTTCTGTTTTCCTAATACAGGCATTCACTGCTATGAATTTCCCTGGTAAAACTGCTTTCATTGAGTTCCACAGATTCCTGTATGTTGTACTGGCATTATCATTTACTTGTAGAAACTGTCTAATTTCTTCTTTAATTTCCTCTGTGACCCATTGGTTGTTCAGGAGAGTGTTGTTTAATTTCCATGTGTTTGTGGGGGATTTTGCGCTTTCTTATGTTATTGATCTCCAGTTTTATTGCACTATGGTCTGACAATATGTGGGGGGTAACTTCAATTCTTTTGCATTCACTTAAACATGTGCTATGAGCATGTGGTGTATTTTGGAGAATGACCGATGTGCAGCCGAAAAGAATGTATATTCTGAGTTTATGATGTGGAACACTATGTAAACATCTCTGAAGTCCATTTGTTCAATAGCTTGGTTCAGTTCTAGAATTTCATTGTTGATTTTTTGTCTAGATGATCTGTCTATTTGTGATAGAGGAGTATTGAGTTCCCCCGGTACTATTGTACTAGTGCTTATTTGGTTTTTCATGTCCACTAATATTTGTTTTGTATGTTGGGGCCATTTGCATTTGGTGCATATATATTTATGATTGTCATCTCTTCCTCTTGGATTGTTTGCTTCAGTCACTACAAGGATGTAGTGACCATCTTTGTCTCTCTTAATTAGTTTTGGTTTGAAATCTATTTTGTCTGCAAATAAGATTGCTATTACTGCTTTTTTCTGGATTCCTGTCACATGGAAACCTGGTTTCCATCCTTTTACTTTCAGTCTATGAATTTCTTTTTGAGTTAGGTTTGTTTCTTGTATACAGCATATTGTTGGATTTTGCTTCTTAATCCATTCTGCCAGTCTATTTCTTTTGATTGGTGAATTGAGACCATTAAGGTTGATGTGTATAATTTATGGATATTGTCTCATCCTTGTCATGATATTTTACTGTTGTTGCCTCTTTTTTTATTTTCCCCCCTTTCCCTTTAGTTTCTTGCCTTGTCTGGTGGCTTCACTCTGTTGTGCCTCATGGAATTGTGATCTTCATTGTCTTTTTCTAGGATATTTTAGAATTGGAGTGCTGGTTTGGTGTTCATGAAATTTCTCAGGTGTTCTTTGTCATGGAATTATCTAATTTCCTCATCAATTTTGAAAGATAATTTTACAGGATACAAAAGTCTAGGTTGGAAGTAATTTTCTTTTAGGGCTTGAAATACTTCACGCCAGACTCTGCTTGACTTGAGGGTTTGTGTTGAGAAGCCTGCTGTGATTCTGATGGGCTTTCCTTTGTAGGTGATTTGTTTCTATTTTCTAACTGCTTGTTTCAATTTGTTTTTCTGTTGTGTTTATGGGATCTTGGCTATTATATGTCTAGGTGTAGATTTTTTTATTGTGGCTACTTGGAGTTCTATATGCCTCACTTATCTGTATGCCCAATTCTCTATGTCTGGGAAGTTTTCTATTATTACTTCTGTGAACAGTTTTTTTATGTCATTTGTTCTTTCTCCTGAATTTTCATGGACTCCTATCAGTCTTATGTTATTCTTTTTCACATCATTTAGCAGCTGCTGACTTGATTTCTCATGGTCCCTTACTATTTTTAAGAAATCTTTGTTTTCATGGTCATTAAACTCAATCCTGTCTTCTATATCTGATATTCTATATTCACATTCCCTAAATCTGCTGTGAAGATTTTTAATGGAGTTTTTAATCTCCTGGATATCTGCTTGAATCTGTTTCATGGATTTCATTTCTTTCTTATGGTGGGCCATCATGGTTCCCATTTCTTTCTTATGCTGGGCAATCATGGCTTCCAGCATGGTTCTGAGCTTGTCTATTTTTTATCTGTTTCTTTTCTAGAGCCTCTAATCATGTCTTTCACTCTGCTCACCATCTCTGTAGTTATCTGGGAAATTACTTCTGTTTTGAATTTTTTTAGAGCCTCATTCATCTGTTTTGTTACTTCCTGTGCTATCAGTTCAGGGTGTCCAGGTGGTTGATTATCAGAGTTTTCCACATCATTTCCTCCAGAATTTGCTTTTTGTGGGGTGGAAGTCTGAATTTGTGCCTTGCTTAAATGTCTTCTCATTTTTGTTTTTGGTACTGTCCTTGGTTTAATTCCTGAGTTGATACTTCGAAATTGCTTATTGTAAGCATCTTTGTTGCTTGTATTTAGAACACTTATGGAATGATTGCTTCTCATTGGTGTCTTCCAGACATATCTGGTCTTTAGGTTTTGAGTCTCTAATGACTCTGAGGCTATCTCATTTTCATTATATCAGAAAGGAGAACTGATTAGATCAATCACAACACCTTAGCCCAAGTGATACAATTAGCAACACCATAGCATCAAGCACAGCTTAGAAAATGAGAATTTGTAGTAGTTATTAATCTATCACCTTTAACTGTGTGAATTGAAATGGAGGACCAACCCAACATATGTTTAAAGTGAATAACCTCTTCAATATAGCAACTTTACCCTTTGGGATGGGGAGTTAGAAGGAGTTGGGGAGGGTGGGATTGATAGGTAGAAGGATAAGGGAAGGTTAGCAGTGATGCCAGAGGACACAGGAAGATTACACAAACTCTAAGAAACTGCTGAAGACAAGAGGAAAAGACAGAATGAAAGAACAAAGATAAGAACAGAACAACATAACTGCAATAGGGAGGCTAGAAACTGTATTTACTTTCCCTTAAAACTAGTGACAATTGAGAGAAGGAAAAAGAGAAGAAAAGAAAACTAAAGAAGAAATCTTAATTAGGACCAGAACAGGAACAAAGAGGTAGATGAAGAACAATGTGGGATAGTGGGGGGGGAGGGGGAGAAAGAAAAAAGAAAAGAAAGAGAAAATGAAGAGAAAAATAAAAAATGTAATAGAGTAGAAAAAGAAAAAAAATAAAATTTAAAATTTAAAATAAGAGCAAAAAAATAATAAATTTGCAAATAGCAAATAAAAAAGAAAAATGAAGGGCCTCCTTCAGGGTATTTCTCTGCTGTCATAATAGACAATGTGGGCAGCAGTGTGCCAATATAAGTCAATGAGTCTCAGCAAGCCAGTAGTAAACCCATGAGATTCAGGCAGATTTCTAGCTTCAAGTCCCAAGATGAGCTCCCTGTCCTACCACAGGGTTGAATTCTTCAAGGTTCTACTGCAGGTTCCAACTACCCTTCCCCTGAAGATAGTTCAGATTCAGATGGGAGGTGATGATCCCTCCAACTTACTGGTGTGGCTTTATTGCAGAGATTCTCTTCACATTTCCAGTGAGCTTCGGTTTTCATCAAGGAGCCTGAGAGAGGCCCTCTTTCTGTTGTTCACTTCTCCTCTATCTTTTGGAGCTCAGGACAATGGCCTTTATAACCCCTGTACCTCAGTAGTGTGGAACCAGGTAGCAGCAAAGCCAGGAGGCCAGAGGTGGGTGGGGGTCTGCCGGCACCTACTTGGCTAAGCGAGGGCAGGATGGAGCGGGCTCCACACTGCAGACGAGGTCTTAAATTTTGTCTCATTGATAAATGTACTTTTGGTTTTTAATTTGAGTTGACGTTTTTGTTTAATTGGTGTGCTTAAAACAAATTCTTGAATTGTAAATATAAGGTTAACTTGTTCTCCTCTCTGCTCTCCATTGATAAGAATGCTAATTCAAGATTATTTAGAAGTCTATAGGCAGCCAGTCAAATTTAAGCTGTAACAATCTGAGAACAGAAAAAAAGTAACACTTTAAAATCCAAGCAGCTACACCCCAGTAAATGAGATGGAGGAAAATATTATAAAGACTATAAGTACAAGAAATACACTTTTGATATGAAATAATATTTTAAAATAAAAAGTTTTGTCCTGTAAAAAGATAAAAGAGAGATGATGGCAAGACTGGAAAGCTTACAAATGTCAAAAGAAAACATGCAGAAGTGATTTATCAAAGAAAATACATATGTTTGGTTCCTGGTTTGGTGAAAGCCCATGCTGTTCCTTCCCGAAGCTCCTTGTTGCTCAAAGGACTCAAGAATATGTATGGTTGCTTATTAATTTAATGGAGCTTATATTGTTTCTAAATCAAAAATGCTTGAGAAAATGATTCATGTCACAACAGAATAGATATGAGAAAAAAACATCAAAACCTACCCCATAGAAAGTATGTTTAAATAAACTTTTTAAAAGACTATATGGGGGACTATAGAGTAAATATGACCCCTCCTAGAGGTTGAAAATTCTTTATGAAGTTGATTGGCCCTCCCTTGATGTGGAGTGGTAAGCAAAAGGAACCACTGATGGGGAAAATTGGGCAGGTAGGTACATAGGATGATAACCCTAGGGAGATAACTGGAGGTGGCCAATGACCAGGGTGTCTACTTCCTTTAATCTTGAGGCTGATGAGAATCAGCACATGGTAAATGCTGCCTTGGTGGGACAGGAACAGAAAGACATCAAGCAAAAACTACAAAAGTTAGAAAGTTTTGTTAATATGGATGCTACTCAGCTCATAGAAGTGGCCACTGAGGTGTATGTTAATCATGATCAGGAAGTAAACCAGGAGGCTAACTGGAGACTTTAAGAAAAGGCAATCTGCTGGTGGAAGCACTTTCAGAGAAAAGGGTAGAGGACATAAAAGAATGAGGACATGAAAGGAAACAAGGTAAAGATCAGCCTGGACAAAAACCCAGGAACCATCAGAAACTAGCACGGAATCAGTGTTTAAGATGTAGAAAGTTTGGGGATTGGAAGGATGAATATCTAGAAAAAGATAAGAAACTTGAGGGAGAGTACAAGATAGAGGACCCCTCCACAAAAGGGCACTACCAGAGGGAGCAAGGTGCTGATCTAATTGGGCTTTCAGGAGCCAAAGCTTATGAGGACAAGGTCAGATTGGGCTCCATCTCTTTGGGCCTCCAAGAGCCTATGGTCATGATGACTGTAAGAGACTGATTGATGCACTTTATGGTAGAGAGTGGAGCTGAACATTCTGTTGTGATATATTCCATTGGGCCATTGTCCAAAAACCCATATGATTATTGTTAGAGTCACTGAAGTTCCATAGAAGAGGCCATTTTTTCAGGCCAAGAGGTGTGTTATAGGGAGAAGGGAGTACCAACATGAGTTCCTATACCTTCCAAACTACCCAATACCCTTAGTGGGAATAGATTTACTTCATAAGTTATAAGCCCAAATTGCTTTTGGGCCACAAGTAAAAATGACTTTAAATCTGCCCTACCTGGAGGCTATAGTGTTAACCCTCACTGTCCCACAGGCTGAGGAATAAAGACTGTACTCTGACAAGCTACCCTAGCCAAGAAATGAACTGTATGGATTGACAGTTCCCAGAGTATGTGCTGAAGATAACCCACCTGAACTAGCTGTAAATCAAGCTCCAGTAGCACTGGAACTAAGACCAGGGGTAACTCCTATGTGAATTTGCCAATATCTCCTACCCTGGAAAGCTATACAAGGCATCCAGGGACACTTGAAGAGACTTATGGAAAATAGAATCCTGGTCAAATGCTAGTTTTCTTGGAACACCCCACTTTTTCTGGCATGTAAACCATGGTCTAATAAATATAGCCCAGAACAAGATTTTTGTGCTGTAAATTTTTGTACTGAAACCATACACCCAACTGTGCCAAACCCATATGCACTAGTGGAACTCATCCCAGCAAGTGCTGCCTGGTTCACTTGCCTGGACTTGAAAGACACCTTTTTGTGTCTCTACTTGGCACCAATCAATCAACCCATATTTGCATTTCAATGGGAGGACAGTTACTGGCATAAAATAATAGCTCAGTTAGACTAGGCTTCCCCAGGGGTTTAAGAAGTCCCCTGTGGTCTTCAGGGAAGAATTGGCCACTGATTTCAAGGCCTTTTATAAACTAGGAAGTGACTGTGTTTTATTACAATAGGTAGATGATCTTTTTGCAGGCCCCTCTTGTGAGGACTGTCTCCAAGGAACCAGATATCTTCTTCACTTGCTCTGGAAGGCCAGATATAAGATGTCTAAGAAAAAAAGGCCAAATTTCCCAACAAAAAGTTAAATATCAGCATTTTATAATAACAAAAGGGGAACATAACTGGGACCTGAGTGAAAACAAGCTGTCTGTGCCCTCCCAAACCTGACTACAAGATGCCAGATAAGAGAGGGGCAGCAGATTTCTTCCAGGTCTGCATTCCTAACTTCCCACTCATGGCTAAACCTTTATATGACACTACCAAAGAGGGGTAAAAAGATCCCTTTCTCTGGGAAGCTAAATAGGAGAGGGCATTCAAATAGTCAAAGAAACCTTAAACTAATCTCCAGCCCTAGGGCTGCCAGACATAACTAAGCCTTGTTTCCTGTACATCTACAATGAAAGGGAATGGTCATAGGGGTCCTGACATAGATTATAGGATCCTGGCACTGTCCAGTGGTGTACTTGTCAAAACAAATAGAGGCTGTGCCCTTGGGGTGGCCTCCATGCTTTAAAATCCTTGCTGCTGCTCCCCTGCTGACATAGGAAGGTGACAAGCTGACTCTGGAACAGCAATTTACTGAGTGCCACATTCGATTATAACCTTAATGGACCAGAGGGGCACCACTGACTATCAAACTCAAGGATGACCCGGTATCAGGAGTTTCTATGTGAAAATCCCTGCATAACCCTAGAAATTGTAAATACCCTTAACCCAGCTACTCTGCTTCCAGTCGAACTGGGTACTCCCCTTCTTAACTGTTCAGATACTATTGATAAAATATTCTTGAGCTGGGGAGGTCTCACAGATCATCCCCTTAGAGACCAAAATGCTGAATACTTCACAGATAGGAGTAATTTTATACTGGGAAGGACCTGGGCAGGGTATTGAATTGTGACATTGTACTCTGTGATAGATTCTTAACCTTTGCCTACTGGGACTTCAGCCCAAAATACAGAACTGATAGCCTTGACATGGGCTCTTCTACTGGAAAAGGACAAAGTGACTAACATCTACATTGACTCTAAATATGCATATACTACATTACTTGTCCACAGAGCCATGTATAAAGAAAGGGGGCTCCTAATGGCTGGAGAAAAAAAATAGAGAGAGGAGATTTTACAGCTCCTAGATGTTGTGTGGTCTTCCAAGAAGGTAGCCATTATGCACTGCAGGGGGTACCAAAAGACTAGAAGACTGAAAGCTAGAGGAAATTAAAAAGAAGACTGAGAAGCAATGTGAACTACTGTGACAGCCCCACAAAAGGGAGCCCTTGCTATGCTGCTCATCCCAAAACCTTCCTTTTGGAGACCCCAAATTATTCATCAAAAGAAAGACTGGTTTGCCCAGGAAACTGGAGAATATGTAAAAGGGGGTTGGTGGAAATTCTCTAGCGAAGAATTGGCTATCCCTGAGATGTTGGCCCCCAGGTTTGTAAGACAAGTCCTTTAAGTGACACATATGGGTAAAACAGCACTGGAGACCATGCTGAGCTGTCACTGCTATGTGCCGCAGCTCACAGTCATCATCCAAGCAGTCTGTGAATAAAGCTTGATCTATGTGCAGAACAATCTGAGAAAAGGGCCCAGCCAGCCCTCAGGAATCCAGGAGGTAGGTGCTGTTACTTGTGAAAATTTGGATGTAGATTTCACTGAACTGCCTCAAGCAGGAGGCTACCAACACTTGTTATTTGTTTCCACTTTCTCATGGTGAGTGGAGGCCTTCCCTACCTGGACAGAAAAACCAGAAGTAACCAAGGTACTGCTAAAAGACGTCTTCCCAAGATTGAAGCTGCTCTTAACCCTGAGGCCAAACAATGGACCAGCATTTGCAGCTGAGATAGATTGAATTACACAAAGGTTAAAAATAAATTGAAAACTGCACATGGATTATTAACCACAGAGCTCAGAAAAGGAATGCATGAACTGGACACTTAAACAATTACTAAAACAATTATTGCCAAGAAGCCTATTTGTGGTGGGATTAAATCCTGCCCATGATCCTCTTCCAAGTTCAGTACACAAACAAATTAGATAATCCTTTTATGATATTTTATTTGGCCAGCTTACCCCCCCCCCATATTGTAGGTCAAATTAAGGGTAATTTTTGTAAACTAGGAAAATGTTGACCTTGTGGAAATAAATACAGGGTTTAAAATTGGCCATACAAGATATTCATAGCTCAGTACAAAAAAAAAATGTCCATAAGCTTAACAGGCCCTGTATACTCATTCAAACCTGGAGACTTTGGGTCAAAAAATAAAATAATAAAATCCAACTCTAGGGCCTATACTGTAATCCTGTCCGCCCCACTGGTGTTAAAGTTGGAAGAATTGCATCTTAGATCTACCACAGTCTGCTAAAGCCAGTTGCCCAAGACAAGTAGACCAACCAGCAGGATCCAGGCCACCTGAACCAGCTGATCCTTCAATGACAGCAGCACAGCACTGAAAATGACAGCCCTGCTCTAGTCTCCCTAGAATCTGACTGGTCTAGGCACAGCAGATGCCTGAGGAAACAACAGCCCTGCTCTGGTCACTCTGCAAGCTGACCAGTCTATGCACGGCCAAAGGTTAAGGAAAAACATAAAGTCACAATAACAACATAAGTTTCATATCTTTGTTGTTATAATTCTCCCTTGCTTCTTAGCACTATTTGTCAAAAACATTCAGTCTGCCATAGAGACTCTGATAGACAGGGACACCACCACTCAACTGATGGCCTTAACCAAGTAACTACCTCTGCTCAGTAGGTTCGCACTGAGCACCCCCTCATGACAAAATCGATGATAATAATAATGATAAAGATGATGCTCTCTATTAAAACTTGTTATAGAAAGCATCAAGGGGTGGGGGACAAGTCCTTCCCAGCCTTGGGAAGTCTTCACCCATCCCCCCTCACCATGTCCCATGTGGCTGTTCTGGTACAGATAAAATTAACAATTAGGACCTGTAAGCAAAGTTTATGATACTATAGTCTCATATGATTCATAAGACACTGTCTTCTTTCAGAGCAAAGTAATAAAATTGTCTGCCCTTATCCTGTTCTGGTAAACCCACCTGCTACATCACTAGAAAACCACCCCCTTTGACAAAATGTATGAAAGCTGGAGCTTATCTTTGTTCAGTGTTCTTCCTTTGGATAGGAGTCTGTTGAACTGGTGTACACATTTAACCTGAAATAAATCCTGCTAAATATCATTGGTCACTCCTGTCTATTGGAATTCTGCAACAGTAATGCACAGAAGGTGAAATTAAGATGGTGATTTTCATCAAATTTCATAGAGAGGAGTGTTAAATAGGGTTAAATATTCTAGAGCGTAACTTCTCTGCTACTCTATACCCCAAAGACATTACTGCAAGCTTGGAACCAACTTTCTTTGCCAGAATCACAACTTTCCTTTTATTGCCAGAAAGAAAATTGCTTTCCACTTTCTTAAAACACCAAACATGAGGGTGGCCAAATCATTTCATTTGATTCTGTTTTTTCATTATGTCAAATGAAGAATCCTTTAATAAAAAATGTGTAAAAATCTGAAATAAAGCCAGCATGATAGTTTCAGAGCAAGTAGAATGTAATTATATTCTAAGACAAAAACTTATTTTTCAACTACAAAATCAGAAAAAGAATACTGACATATTTTGCTAACAAAGTAGCTATTTAGGTTTTAATAAGGATAAATCCTAGAGAAAATGAATTTGGGAAAATACTTTCATGCAAAAAACAAAATCTCAATACCTACACAAAATAAATTAATTAAATGTTCCCTAAACAATGAAGAACACAGAGAAAATTCACAAAATTTTTCACAAAAAATATTTACATGATTTTTAACAATTCAGTCTTAGTTTAAAATAAAGAAGTTAAAATTAAAGAAGCATTAAGATATAATGTTATACTTATTAAAACAAAAAACTGACACCTAGTTTTGATGTGATGAAACTAAAATATTTTCCTTCAATTGTGAAACTATACAGTTGTATATCTGGCTATTCTGAATTCAAACTGATAATTTTTAGTATATGTGCTGCCAAAGCGAGCACCAAACTTAAAATTTTTGAACTATTCATAAACTAATAGGAAAATAATAGCTATTCAGGCAAAGGTAGTCATTACAGTATTATCTAGAACAGTTTTTTAAAATATGAGTAAAAGAGTGATAGGAAATGTAAAGTAAATCACAATACAATATCTAACTGAATACCAGGCAGTTCCTGGTAATAATTATGGAATCATTAAAAATAGTTCATATAGGAATCTTAATGAAGAAACATAAAAAATAAATAAACAAATTTCAACACAATGAGTAAATTGCTGAACAGAAGATCATGTTCATTAAAAACTATGTTATAAATTACCTCTCTAGAGATTGCTTCCTAGAGATGGTCATCACAAAAGGTAAAGATCTCCTATTTCAATGGTTCCTTTGTTTCAATCTTGACAATGAGGACTCATGATTTTTTTTCTAATTATCAAGAAGCTGGTTGCCTTATCCACTTATATTAGCAAACACAGCCATTTCTATGTTAGATTTTTTTCATTTATTTGTTTATTATTCTACTGAGGATTGAATCCAGAGATGTCAAACTGAAAATCTTCTCCAGTTCCAGCTCCGTTTTCATTTTTTATTTTGAGACAGATTCTCACTAAGTTAGCTATCCTGGGCTCAAACTTGGGATCCTTCTGTCTCAGCTACCCAGAGCTGAGATTACCATTTTGGGCCACCACATCTGGCCTTGATTTATTAATCTCATAATGTTCTTGCTCCTAAAATACTCTTCAATGGTTCACAAGTGTCCACACTAATCCTAGGAACACTATAACATATCATGAGACTAGAGCTGGAACCTGATGTGGACGATTACATTCAACCACACAGATTTCTATGATATTCCTCATGTATCTTCAGGTAAGGTGTAACTAACAAGTTACAAATTTTCCCTATTACCATTCTTCTATTTTATTCTAGTTTTATATTCTAACATGTAGCATGTGAACTATAAATGCATTCCTTCTTCAAAATCAAAGCTATGGGTTTTGAACAAGAGCTTATAAAAATGTTACTTCAAAAGTTTACTGGATCACTTTCCCCTTTGAATTCTAGAAAATATGATAGAGTTTGGACTCTAAGTCAATGGAAAGTTTCAGAAAATAAAAGTCCATATATATATTCCTTTAGTAAAATGTCAAATAATATAGTGCATCCTGTTACTTTCTGTTAATTTTAGGGATTAGAAGTCAAGATTTTATTCATATTTTGATTGCAAATTTGGAGGCACACACTTTGTGAACATGATCAAAGTTAACATAACTTGTAAGTGACAAACATTTAACTTAGATTTATATTTCACTATTTTATCTCAGCTAAACAGTGAAGAACAACATCATATAAAGAGTTGAGTTTTAGTGAAGGACAATGTTATTACAGAATGTGTTTCCATGTGTAGCTTTTTGGTAGAATACACTGGATGATTAGTCACTCTGCACAGCAGCACTGACTGACACTATCCACTCTTCTATAATATTCTATTTTAATTATGAACTTGTAGCACTCTTTTGGATAGTCTGAGTCCTTTGTCTTTATTTTAAATGACTTTGTGTATTTCTTTATGAATTATTTATGACATATTTGGACTCTCAGAAATGTTTATATTAAATTTATATCAATCTTTTTTTGTTTTCTTTGTTTTACATTTTAAGTGATAATACCAATACCAGTATTCTCCTATGCCCTTTTATATTTTCTGTTCTTTTTATGAATTCTAAATGTTTGTTATCAATGTTTACTATGTTTGTGAGTATTATGAGGAAATTTTTTGTATATGTCAAATATGAGAATTATTGTATATATCAGTGGCTATTTTTAACACTTTTTGCCTTTTGAAAAAAGGCATACCATATATTTTACACAATTTTTGAAAGAAAATGTTATTAAAAATTATCCAATAAATATAAAAATAAAATATGGATTTCATTTCCATATAATCATTTAATATGTAAAAACAGAATAAGGTAAGGGAACTATACACCAGGCAGTAATTGAAGTAAATCTGAATAAAATATATTCAAAGTTGAATAAAATATAGAAATAAAAATAATTTTTAAAAGTTTACACACACACATAAACATATACCCCACCCTTAAGGAAAGAAACTACATGAAACAGAAATATATAGGCATGATGATAAAGACAGCTCCTACACAAATATGTAGAAATTAGCAGTGAGTCAAGCATGAAATGCAAAACCTGAAGAATGAAAGCTCCAAAGTATCAACAAAAGAAACACAGAAATTCCAAGGACATGTGTGGACTAGCAACAATAAATTGTCTGCTATTCACTCAGGCTATAGCATCTGCCCATGATATTATATATTAGCATATTAAAATTTGAATAAAAATGGCCTAGTTTAGAAAACTTCCCACAAAACTATTGCTTATCAAATTTCAATGCTTATTTTAAAAAACTATGCTCTTAAAAATTAATTTTATTAGTACATTTTAGATGTACATATAAAGATAAGATTCATCATGAGGAATTTGTACCTGTACGTGGTATATCTTGATTCTTTTTTCCCTATCTCCTTCCTCTCCCTTCATATTTTCTTCCTCTCCTATTTACAAAAGCTTTTTTTCCCATTCTTTTCCTTCTATTCTCTTTTCAAAAAAAAAGGAAAAAAAACTTTAAAAAACTGTTTTTCAGAAGTTCCAAGTGTTTGATTTCATATAAACACATGATGAATTTAATAATAGGTATCAATTTACAGTGCTTTTAATTTACCGTATATTTTTTCTATTATATAAAAAACTAAATGAAATAAAATCAATTCAAAAATAATATAATTATTTTATTGGTTGACAGATTTTTGCAAACTGAGGCTTCATTATTCCATAATGTCCAAATACAGAATTGAAAGAGGTTATGCTTTCTTTGCTTAAGATTAAGATTTTTTTTTCAAAATCCGTTTAATATTGACATATAAAACCCACTATACCATGCAAATAAAGTAGGACCAACACTAAAGAACAACTGAAATAAGAATTATATGAAACTTTTATCCAAACTACAATTTGTTTAGACTTGCTAAAAAAGGGTTTATTTGTTCTTTAAAGGGTATGATTCATCTAGAATAGTTAGTTATCTTCAAGTGTGGGTTTCAGGACCTCTTATAATCTTATAAATTATCAAGTACATCAAATAGCTTTTGTTTGTGTCAGTGACAGCCATTAATATTTCCCATTTAGAAATTAAACCTAAAAAATTTGTTTATATATTAATTTTTAAAAGTAACAATGATTTAACTATGAATATAGTAACATAAATGATATTTTTATGGGGAAATGGCTGTATGTCAGAAAAAAACACTAGCCAGACTTGGTGTCACAGGCCTGTAAACCTAGCACTCTGAGACACTGAAGCAGAGGATTGTGAATCTGAGCCTAGCCTAATCAATTTAGCAAGACTTTGTCTCAAAATAAAAAATAGAGTGCTGGATGTAGCTCACTACATTACTATTTGTTTTAATGTAAAACAGATTATTGTATTCATTTCTCTGATTAGTCTGCTATGGTATTACACTTCATGCAGATTTCAAAATTCCCAATGATGAATGCTATCATATTGTATACCTAAAATTTACTGATAAACTTAAAGAATTTAAAAAACTCCATTTATTAATAAAGAAAAATAAAAGAATGAATACCTTGTTAATGCTGTTATGAAAATTGTTTTGACCTAACTGCCCTGACAGTGTCTTAAAGATCACCAAAGGTCTTGGAACCATTATGTTTTGATAAAAAATTTGATTATTTACTTTTTTCATACAAAAACCATCCAAATGCTGATCACTCACCTTCCATTCCAGTTACAATGTATTGAACAGGCTTACTAAATATTATACTTTACCTCACAAATTTACATTAATTTTATTGAAAGGATTCATCAGTGATGGTAAGAATAAACAATACCATATTTTCAAAATTATCATTATATCTAAAATGATGACTGTGTGATTTTCTCTTTATAAGCAATTGTCTTTGGAGATAAAAATTCATTTATCTTGGTCTTTTTTTTTTAGGAAGCATTTCAAGTAATGATAATGGTGAAGAGTTTATAAAATGTTCAAATAGTATTTTAACAGTACATTTTAATTGAAAAGATGAATTGATATGTGGAAACTTCTGTAAAATATTCATAAATTTTATTCTAAATATTAACTTAAAATTATCCACAATTGATATAGAAATAGATCTCTTAGCCTCACAAACAAAACTAAAACGACATCCTGAGTACATATTTAAATTCTATGAATACAGTAAAATATTGTTCTCCAATCAACTTTATGGTATTTATTTCTGTCACAAATAGAGCAAAAAATACAAGAGATCAATCTCTTTAATATCATTGTACATCACAAACCCTGGGTTATCTTTTTACTGTATTAATTCAAAACTTACTCATTTATTTTTTGGCCTAAAATTGTTGGTCTTTATATAAACTTGTTTTTTGTTTGTTTGGTTTGTTTTTTTGGAGGAAGTTTTTTTTTTCATTTTTATTAAATTCTTTCATTGGTACATTTTAGGTATACAACATTTACATTTCTCATTGGGAATTGTACCTTTACATAATGCATCTTGGTTCTTATTTTTTCCCCATTCCTAGCCTTCCCTTCATTCCCTCCACCTTTCCCTATTTACAAAGACTTTATTTCCATTTTTTCCATTTCTCATCATTTTTCCTTTCCTTCTTTCCTTTCCCCTGCCCCTCCCACTACCCCTTTGGACCTTTTCTTCCAATTTTACATTATCAATTATTCATTCTAATCATTGGTACATTTCAGGTATACAATATAATGACATTCATCATTGGAAATGTGCAACTTTATATAGTCTCTCTTGGTTCTTATTTTTCACCCTTGTCCAGCCCTCCCTTCAACCCCTCCATTCCTCCTTATTTACAAAGATTTTGTTCCTATTTTTCCATTTTCTCATATTAATCCCATTCCCTTCTATCCTTTCCACTAGCCCTACCACTTCCTTCCCCTTTGCCCCTTTTCTTCCTATTTCACATTACCTATTATACATTTAGTCCTTATTTACACTTTCAGTTTCTCACACCAGAGAAACTATTCAGTATTTATACATGTGTGTCCTATTTATTTCACTTAAGAGTATCGTCTCAATGTGCATCCACTTAGCTATAAATGTCTCTAATTTCTCATTTTTTATGGCTGAGTAGTACTCCATTTTATGAAAAGACCACATTTTCTTTATCCAGTCTCCAGTTGATGGGCATTTGGGCTGTTTCCAAGTTTTGGCTATTACAAACTGTGCTGCTATGAACATGGGTGCACATATATCACTGTGGTATGATTCTTTTAATTCTTTGGGGAAGATCCTCAGCAGTGGAATAGTGGGGTCAAATGGGACTTCCAGTCCTAGTTCTTTGAGGTATCTCCATACTGATTTCCACAGTGGTTGCACCAGTCTACACTCCCACCAGCAGTGGAGCAGGGTTCCTCTTTCTCCACAGCCCCGCCAGCATTTGTTATTGGTGGATTTCATGGTAGCAACCATTCTTTCTGGAGTGAAGTGGCATCTCAGCGTTGTTGTCATTTGCATCTCTCGAATGACCAGGGATGTTGAACATTTTTTCATGTATTTATTTGCTATTTCTACTTCTTTGTCTGAGAAATGTCTGTTCATTTCACATGCTCGTTTTCATATTGGATCTTTAAATTTGGGAGGTCTAATCTTTTTAAGTTCTTTATAGATTCTAGATAGTAGACCTTTGTCTGAGGAAGAGCAGGTGAAGATTTTTTCCCACATTGTGGGTTGTCTCTTCACACTGCTGGTGGTTTCTCTTGCTGTGCAGAAGCTTTTTAATAAGAAGAGATCCCACTTGTTGATTGTTTGTGCTAGTTCACGGGCAACTGAAGTTTTGTTCATAAAATCTTTTCCTACACCAGTGTCTTCAAGGGTTCTACCTAACCTCTGTTCCAACTGGTTCCGAGTTTCTATTTTAATATTTAGATCTTTAATCCATTTTGATTTTAGTTTAGTGCATGGCCTAGTTTAATCTTTGGCAAGTTGAAGCCTAATTTTTCCAGCACCATTTATTAAAGAGGCTATATTTTGGAGGAAGTTTTTGTTTGTTTGTTTTGGTTTGGTTTTTGCTCAACCAAAAAATTGACTGTATACCTTAGAGTGTCTCTGTAGACTTTGTGTTTAGTGTGTTTATAGTAGGACAAAGTACATTTGAAAGTTATAAAAATAGCTCGGCTTGAGTCATAGTAGTTTACTATTTGTCAGCATGAATACAGATGTGACTCTACTCAAGGCCTCTTCCTAAATGGATCATTGTATATAAGACCTCCTCTAATCTACAAACCTTTTTTTTTTTTGGCAGGTTTAGAAACAAATACAAATATAAGTATAAATAATTGCTCTGCCTCTGTGAGTAAATTCATTCTCTTAGGTTTTTCTTGCACATGGGATATTCAGATCCTCCTCATTTCAATCTTTTCTGGAACATACATCTCGACACTAATTGGAAACCTGTGCATTATCTGTGCAGTGAGATGTGACCATCGATTACAAACTCCAATGTACATCCTCCTTGCCAATTTTTCCTTCCTGGAGATGTGTTATATTAACTCTACTGTCCCCAGTATGCTAGCCAACTTTTTCTCTGAGAAAAAAACCATCTCTTTCTCTGGCTGCTTCCTGCAGTTCTACTTCTTCTTCTCCATGGGTACCACTGAGACTTTCTTCTTGTCTGCAATGGCCTTTGACAGGTACCTTGCGATCTGCAGGCCCCTGCACTACACCACCATCATGACTGTTCAGAAATGCTTCAGAATGGGAGCTTGCTGCTGGGTGTGTGGCTTTTTGTGCTTCCTCTTGCCTGTTTACTTAATCTCTCAGCTTCCATTTTGCTGTGACAATAAGATAGATCACTTTCTTTGTGACCCAGGTCCCCTTATAAAACTGTCCTGTTCACCAGCTCCCACCACTGAAATGATCTGTGCCCTGTATAACTCAGTTCTCATTTTCTCCACCTTCCTCTTCATCACGAGCTCCTACACCTTGGTCATCAGAACTGTGCTCAGGGTCCCCTCAGCAGAAGGCCGGAGAAAGACTTTCTCCACATGTGGCTCCCATCTGGCTGTGGTGTCTCTCTTCTATGGCTCCATCATGATTGTCTATGTGAGTCCCACCTCGGGTAATCCAGCAGGCATGCAGAAAATTGTGACTTTGTTCTATTCTGTGTTAACACCACTTGTCAACCCTTTGATCTACAGTCTACGAAATAAGGAGATGAAGGAGGTACTGAAGAAATTGCTCAGGACTGTGAGACAGATCCATGGAAAAAAGTTTTGAAGAATTTATGTTCACAACTGTAATATATGTAGAAAATAAACAATTAAAATGTGATTGTTAATTGTATTAACTGAACTAGAAAAATTTCGAGGGTTAGGGAATGTATTTAATTTCAACAGAATGTTTAAAAGGTTAAACTATTCAATCATCTATTTTTATTAGAGAAAAATTTGTATTAGTAATAAAATTTTTCAAAATAAAACCAAAATAGAAAAATGACAACACCATTCAGGGTTTTAGGATTGTAGTTATTATCTTTTTGTCAGTATTACCTAAACAAGTTGTCCTATATTTACATTGATTTTTAAAACTTTCTGCTGTGAGTTTAAAATTATACATGCTAAATTTCATAGTTATATTTAAATATTTATTTCTATCAATAATAGATATTACAAGATGCATATATTGTCTTATGAAAGTTGACATAATAGTTGTGTACCTTTACATTCCCTCACCAAGGTTTAGTTAAAATATTCTTAATATTTAGGACTAGACTGTTGCCATTACTTTTTTCCAATATCCATTGATCTTTCAGGACTGTCTTTTAGAGAACTCTCTATAGGACGACCCATTCACTGTCTTTTCCACACATGCTATTTGGCCTGTTACGAGGTAAGGAATTGCTAGATATGCCTTCTTCCAACATTCTAAAAAACACTCATAACTTTAACTCTTAAAGGGGACTTTTTCTCTTCCCACATACAAATCCTCCTCCCATTAACAATCAATCTCCACTCTCTCCTCTTTCTAGTCCCTAACACTACTAACCTATTTTCCATTTCTATGAATTGACCATTCAGGACATTTCATAGGAATGGAATCTTACATTCTATGGCTTGTTGTTACTGACTTCTTTCACTTAACAATATTGCTTATAATGATCATTTTTGTTGCAGCAATCGCTAGTGCTCCACTCTTTATGGTAACTGAATGTCATTCAATTGAATGGCTGTACTACAATTTTTGTGATCCACTCACCTGGTTATGAACATTTAATTGCCTCTATTTTTAAAATATTCTCAGTAATATATGGGCAAGTCTTTCGTGAACATGCTTACACTTCCTAGGATATAACTAGAAATGAAATTACTGGGTTAATTTAGTGTGTAACATTTTACAAAGTGTCCAATAGTTTTTCAAAAGGATTATACTTTATTATCAAAAAGTAATGTATACAATATATTGGAAGGATCTTTCTTGCTCCCTCTATAATATGTGGCACTTGTTAGACTATGAGGGGGCACAGAGGCCCATAATATTCATTACTGCTGCTTAACTACATCAGCCTTTGCCAAACTTAAGGGTTGTATAAAACTTGTGGATTTCAGCCACACCAGGCCATGTGTAGTGGTGAACATGTTAGAAAAATAATATTTATCAGAAAGGATTTCCTTGAGTTCAGAAGGAATAGAATTCCACTTATAGGTTCTTGAATATGTACTGAGATAAAGGTCAGCATCTGAAGTGAAGCTCAGCTGGTCCCAGCATCCAGAAGGAAGCTCCCCCACTGCCATTCCAGGCTCCTAGGGCAGTGAAGCTCAGCCATTCCCAGCACCTGGAAGGAAGCTCCCCACCTCCATCCCAGGCTCCTAGGGCAGAGAAGCTGATCCAGTCCCAGCACCCAGAAGAAAGCTCCCCCGCTGCCATCCCCAGCTCCTAGGGGAGAGAAAGTGACCCAGGTGGGTGCCAGAAGCACCCCCTCCCATGGAAATGAGAAGACACATAAACAAGCCTCAAAAACAGACTTCCAGATCAACTACAGCAACCCCAAAGGAAAACAAGATGGAACAATCTGATACTCAACCACCTGGACTCTCTGAACTGGCAACAAAAGAGGATCTAGGAAAAATGAAATCAGAAATAATTACTCAGATAACAGCAAAGATTTTGCTCATGGTGCAAGACATGATTAATAAATCTAGAGAGGACACAGATTAAAAAAATTGAGAATCTGAGGAACATGATGGAATCCCAACATAGGAAACAAATGGAATCCATAAAACAGATACAGACAGATTTCCAAGAGATTAAAAACTCCATTGAAAGTCTGCAGAGCAGAATGAACCAATGTGAGGATAGAATTTCAGATATAGAAGATAAGATTGCAATTAGTGAGGAGGAAAAGAAAAATTGCTTTAAAATTGTAAGCGAACATGACAAATCAATCCAGCAGCTGCTAGATGATGAAAAGAAGAATAACATAAGACTGATTGGAGTCAATGAAGAAAGAGGAGAGAGTGCAGATGACTTAAAAAAACTGTTCACAGAAGTGATGGCAGAAAACTTCCCAAGGAGGGGAAAAGAACTTGACATACAGATAAGTGAGGCATATAGGACTCCAAATAGCCTTGATCAAAAAAAAAAAAAACGACACATAGGCATATAATGGTTAGGATTCCAGAAATCCAACAGAAGAACAAAATTCTACAAGCATTGAGAGAAAAGAAACAAATCACATACAAATGAAGGCCCATCAGAATCACAACAGACTTCTCAATGCAAACCCTCAAGGCAACAAGAGCTTGGAGTGATGTATTTCAAGCCCTAAAGGAAAACAGCCTCCAACCCAGACTGATGTACCCTGCAAAATTATCTTTCAAAATGGATGGAGAAATAAGGTATTTTCATGATAAAGAGCACCTCAGGAACTTCATGAATACCAAACCGCCACTCCAAAAAATTTTAGACAATACCCTAGGAAAAGACAATGAGGATCACAACCCCAAGAAACCCAGCAGAACGAATCCATTGGGTGTGACAAATTAAATGCAAAGGGGGAGAATCCAACAAAAAGAAAAAGTCATGGCAAGGCTTTTAATACTTTTGATTTCATCTCCCTAATGAGTGTATAATTCAATCTTATTATTGTACTGATTAATATTTTACTGATTTTAGAGTTGTGCACTATTCCTTGTGCTATACTGGCTATTTATCTTCTTCTTATGTCTACATTTAATTGGGTTGTCTATTAATGAGCTCTAAGAATTCTTTATATATTCTGCTCATAGGTTATATGTATTGTAAATGTGGTCTGTTTAAGGACTACTTTTCATTTTAATGATGTCATTTAAAGTTCTAAATTTTGATGGAATCTCATTTATCAATTTTTTTCTTTTATACATTTTTTGTATCCTAGGTAGTTCTTGCCTACCCTGAATTCATAAACATTTTCCCTTATAATTTCTTCTTAAAGTGTTATACTTTTGTGCCTTCTTATTTAGGTTCATAGATCCCTTCAAGTTATTTTCATGTATGGAAGAAAAGGGTTGAGGTTAATTTTTTTATATACGGATACCAGGTGTTCTAGTACCATTTGCTGAAGACACTATCTCTTCCTTAGCTCTTGAATCAAGGTTATATTCTATAAAATGCTAATGTTAAATAATCTTTCAAAACTCAGTGGACCATTATGTGTGGTTCTATTTCTAGATTCTCTGTTTTATTCAAATGATCTATATGTCTTTCCTTGCACCAACACTGCCTTGATTACTGTAGCTTTAGAAGAAGTCTTAAAATTGGGTGCTAAATGTCTTCCAACACTGTTTTTGTTTTTGTTTTTGTTTTTGTTTTTGGCTTTTCTGGGTCCTTTGTACTACTACATAACTTTTAAATTTCAATATCCAGTTCTTCATTTATAGCAAGTATACACAGACCTGAATTTTTATATATACCTTGTGTTTTCTAATCCTGCTAAATTCAAATACAAGTTCCAGGGGCTCCTAGAGATTTCTTAGCATTTTCTCTGTAGATGATCATTTCATCCACATATAAAGATTTTGCTTCTGCCATAGCAATCCTATCCTAGTTGTGTCATTTTATTGCCAGACTATTTTGGTGGGGCCTAGGTTTCAAAGTTTAATGGACAGATAAAGAGTAAGCATATCTGCCCTTGTTCCCCACCTTAAGGAGAAAACATTGTATCTTCTCCATTCATGCAAGGCATTCTCGCTGGAAGTATAGAGTACATGTCTTTAATTTGTTGAGAAGTTTCTGTTCTACTTCTAGTCTCTTTATAGCTTTTACCATGAACAGCTGTAGAATTTGGTCCAATATTTTTTCTCCAACTAGTGACAGGATCATATGGCTTTCTCCTTTCCTCTGTTAAAATGATGACTTTTTGGGGTGGATCTTCCAATGCTGAACCAACACTGCCATCCCTATATCAAAACCACTTTCTACATCCTGCCAGATCTGACTTCTAAGAGTTTGTTTTGTTAAAAAAATTTCTATCTATGTTCATACTTTTTTCTTCTATTATCTATCCAATTTTAGGATTAGCACAATGTTGAGTTCCTAAAATGAGGGGAGAAGTGTTCCTTCTTTTTTCTGCTTTAATTGTTTGATATAATTTATCAGTTAAAATGTTTATGAGCCTGCTGCTGTCATATAGGTAGGTTTTCAAGCTAGGAATATACTTTCTTTAATAGGTGCTATTCAAATTTTATATTTCCTCCAGAGTTAGTTTCATTAATTTGTCTTCTAAGTTTCTTCTTAGAAGTTGTCAAATTTATTTCAAAAAAGATTTTTGTAATATGCTTTCTATATCCTTTTAAATTCTGTAAAATCTGTGGTAATGTCTCCTAGATCGTGATATTGTAATTTTAAAAATGTATAACTGATATTGTGTAACAGGAAGAAAAGGTTTAAAAGAGCAGGGGAATTGGGAGGGGTAGGGGGAAGGGAAAAATATGAGAAGAGGAAAAAAATGGAAACAAGGTCTTTGCAAATAGGGAAGGGTGGAGGGGTGAAGGGAAGGCAAGGGAAGGGGAAACAAATAAGAACCAAGAGACTCATGTAAAGGTACAAGATCCCAATGATGAATGTAACTGTATTTTATACCTAAAATGTACCAATAAACTTAATGGGAAAACAAAAAACAACAATCTGGTCCACTCCAGCCTACAAATACACTTAGGCAGACTAGGGTTGTTTCTTATACACTATAGTTCTTCAGCATCCATACTGCAAATGATTCTTTCTGTATTGTGTAGTATGATCAGCTTTGTGCAGTTATCTATGATCTGTAAAACAGGAATGATGATTATCATGAAGAAAGTCTCAAGATTTTATGAATTCTGGAAGGAAGTCTTGGGTTGAAATAATTACTGAGAGAGTAATATATTTTTCATATTTGTAAGAATTTTTTATTAAAATAATTCTATTGGCTCTGTATAGAGTAAGGCAAGAAAAATACAGCAAGACTATTACAATGTTAGTATTCAAGAATACTTTGAATGTAGGGTGTAGTGGATTAATTAATGGTCAACTTGAGTGAGAGTATCCAGCTGAATTGAGTCAGCTTGGTTTTAGGAGTGGAAGACTCACCTGAGGATTGTTGCCAAACAGCGTGCAAGGAAAACTAGAAGGGAGGATTTCATGGTGATTTTCCTGGAGAAACTGCTTTTCTTTTTGGTTGTTTTTCTACAAGGGAGATTTAGCTGTTTTCTTCCTTCAGGGGAGCTTCAATTCTTGTCTTCAACTTGGACATCATCTCCTGATGTCCTGTGCAGACCTCTCATCTTTCGGTCTTCCATTGGCATTTTCTCAGCAACATTGATATATGATGCAGCACTCACATATGGTGCTTTATTTTAAAAAAAGTAAATATCTAGATTTAGCTTTTTCCTGTGGATTCAAAGTATTTTCTTTTTTTGCCTCCAAAGTAAGGAATTTTAGAAATGCCTTTTTATTTACCACCTTCCTACTGCTGAGACAAAATACTCAATACTCACAAGTTAAAGGAGGATAGGTTTATGTTGGCTCATGGTTTCAGAGAGTTCTATTCATTATTATCTCACCCCAAGGCAGAAATGGCATGATGAAAGGCCCTTGTGGAGGAAAGCTGCTGAACATACGGCAGGAAGAAGAAAACGTTGGAGGAGCTAAAAACAATAATACACCCTTCAAGATCAAGACCCACCTCTTCAGATCAGTTCCCACTTCCTAACAGTACATTCAGCCATGAGTATAGTCCTCCCTTGATCCAATCACCTTCCAAAAGCTTCACTTCTGAACACATGAGACTTGGGGGTGGGGCCTTTGGATCTAAACCATAACCTTCCATTCCTGGTCCCCACAACTCACATCCATTTCATTATCCAAATTCATTTAGTACATCTGTAAGAGTTTCCAAAGTCTTAACACTTCCAGCATTGTTAAAAGTCTTAAGTCCAAATCTGCTCTGAGACAAAAAGCAAACTCTTACCTGTGAACAAGTGTAAAAATTAAATAGAAAGTTAAATACCTCCAATGTACAATAGCACAGAATAAACATCCTCATTCCAGGAAGGAGGACTCTCAAAATAGAAATGATCTTCATCAAAGCAAGACTGAAAATCTGCAGGGCCTACATTAGATCCTATGTCCACAAATCCAACATCCAGGGCATGTGGTGGTGAGATAAAAGCTCCAAAATGTTTGAACAGCCCCATCCTTATGGACTTGCTAGTTGACGCCTATATGGTCTCTCTCAGGCTGTCTCTGTTCACTCACTGTCTGTGGATTTTCTCAGCAAAAAGTACATGTTCCTGGCATTTTCAATTCACTGAGAGCTCCACTGTAAGTTTGGCCTTAAACTTAGTCCTAGAGTTCCTGGTGAGAACCGTGACTCTGTCACAGCACATTGCCTGGCTGACTAGGCCTTCCTTTGAAATCTGGATGGAGAGCCCTATAACTCTTTAACTCTTATATTATGCATACTTGAACAAGCAACACTATGTAGCCATGCTCTTCTGTCAGCTCAAGCAATAGTCATGCCCCCTTGAACCATGTTTTCAGTGGTCTTGGAGTAACTGGATGGCTGAAATTGATGATGCAATTTCCTGGGGGCTGGGGACTGAATGGACAGGTTTTCTAGGGCTTTCTCTATTTGAAGCAATTACCTTCAAAAGAATTTACCCTTTTACACCATTGAGCCTGTGGTGGATGGGATCTGGCCACCACAATCTGATCAATCTTGAGATGCCCTCAAAGCATATTTCCTATTGTCCTTGTGCAAAGTGCATAACTTCTTTTGAATTGTAGTCATCATCTTTAGCAACTATACTCTTCGTCCCCAACTTCATAAGAACTTCTTTCTGGCTAATCTTCAAAATTTTCACACCAGTAATCTCCATAAGGTTATGGTTTTTGCTCATTATACTCATCATAAATGTGTCTAAAAGTAGCCAGCAGTACTCATGCCACAGCTTGGACATTGGGCTGCCTTGAAATTTCCTCTATCAAAACAATTAGTCCACCACCTTTAAATTCAGCCTCATACAAAAGTTTAGGACATGTGAAAAATGTAGACAAGGCTTTTTTTGTCATAATGTAATGTAATGGCCTGCTGTCCATTTTCCATTAGAGTCTTCATTTCCAACAGAGACCTCATGAGTATGATCTTTATTGTTCACATTATTATCAATAATCTGAGCTTCTGAGCTCTTACCAAAATCACCCATAAAGCTCTTCTTACAATATTCTAAGGCTTTCATCTCCAAACCTTTCCAAACTCCTCCTGAAAACCAGTTTCAAAGGCTTCTGAACCACATGGTCAGGCATAGTCACAACAAGAACTCCACCTTCTCATAGTTATCTTCTGTGTTAGTCACTTTCTCATTTCTGGGACAAAATAGCTGAAACTGAATGGAAGAATTTGGTCATTTTATCTCATCCTTTAGAGGGTTGAGTCTTTGGTTGATTAATTGTAAGGCAGCAATGGAATGGTAGAAGGATATGGTGAAGGAAAGCTGCTCAACCAATGGCAGCCCAGAAACAGAAAGAGAAGACAGTAAATAGGTCATGGAAGCATCTTTCCAGGTTATGCGCCCAGTGACCTGCTTCCTTCAACTATGCCCCTCTTCCTAACAGCACATTCATTATGAGTTCATGAATTGATTAATTTACTGATGGAGACAGTGCCTCCAAGATCCAATTATATTGCAAAAGCCCCACCTCTGAAAACATGAGACATTTGGGAGACATTTTAGATATAAACCATAACTGCCTTTAAAGCTAAAAGAAAAGATTTTGAATGCTTTTTATCATAAAGTAATGATAAATATTTGAAGACTTAGATATGTATAGTTAGATATGTATATGTGTATGTCACACAATGTGTATATGTAGCAAAACTTTACATGGTATTTCATAACTATGTGCAGTTTTTGTATGCCAATTGGAAAACGAAAGTATAAATCCTTTAAATTTGTTAATGTCAAATCTTACTTCTATCTTCCTGTACTCAAATATCTCAGTTTCGGAGAACTATGCTCTTGACTCCAAAATTGTCTGCATGTTTCAGAAACACAATGAATTTTTTTGTAAGATAATTTCAATATAAAATCTGATCTGCAATAATAAGAGATATTGTATAGGTTATTGTTTTCTAGAGAACTATAATGGACTCTTGACTTATGAACACAATTCCTTAGAGAATTCCCCAAAGAGGGCTGGATTTAACTTAAGTTGATTGTAAGTCAAGACAATTTTTCAGATAAGAAATAAAGGAAATGCCCCTAATACATCCAAAACCTCCCAAAGCACAAGTGGCCAGCATTTGAGTTGTAACTCAATACTTTAGTTGTAAGTTAAAACTAAAAGTTTGGTCACAACCCAAGTTGTTCATTTGTCAGGCCATCCATAACTTGAGGGTCCATTCTATTGAGATAGCTTTTTAATCCTTCAAGGTACTACCAGCTCTAATTAATAAAACATGGTTCTCTGGAGTCTCTGTTGCCTGGGAATCTACATAGATGCTGTATTAGTCAGCTTTCTCATGACTGAGAAACAAAACCCAGTACTCTCGATACCCAATACTACTTAAAGTAGGAGAGGTTTGATTTGGTCCTGGTTTCAGTTCACAGTAAACTGGGTCCAAGGCAGAGATATCATTGTGGAAGGGGAGAATAGAGCAAAACCATTTAATTCATGCAAATCGGAAGCAGACCAAATAAAGAGTCAGGGACATAACGGTGAGGGACAAACATAGACCACAGGGCCATCCCTCCATTACCCATCCAGACCTTTCTACTAGTGTGCTCTACTAACTCTTGGGGCAGATTCCAAAGCCAATCAAATTGAAACTCTAACCTAACTACCACAAATTTATTCCCAATTTTTTACTATGTTTCCTTTGTGGTATATGAATTTGTTATATGAAATAAAAATAGTTACAAAAATTTTCTTATTTTTAACAAGTATTATTGTCGCCATACAAAGCTTACCAAAAAAGGTTAATACATATTTATTGTAAGTCATTTTCTCCTCTTTTTCAAGTCTTTGATTATAGTCATGGGAGTACAACTCCTTGAAATTTTAGAAAAAATTTCAGTAATAGCAACTGAAGTTATAGAGAAAACAAAACATAAATCTCTATTCAATCACTGAAGACAGATAATCTGAATAACAACAATAAGTAGATTTTTTTAAACTTCAATAAATGGCAAATCTAAGAATTACATTTTGTGGGTCAATCTATTAATAATCATAATGTTATCTCAGAATACATGTCTGTTAAGTTCTAAATTCTTTTGAGGTTATTTCCTTTGCATGATTGAAAGAAAATAAAGAAAGATTCCCATTCAAAAGAGAAAATGAATCATTATGAGCAAGAGAAATAACTGAAATAGAAGCAACATAAAATAAAAGTGCATGTTTCTTATACTATAAATGCAAACATTTCAACACTTGGACTACCTATCCCCCACTCAAAAGATCAATATCTTTAAAAAATAACCAAATATCTCTGAAAGCAGGTTTTCTGTATCTTCCAGCACAATTCTCACACAATCAGAAGAAAGCCACGACACTTACAGAACTCCCCTGTACCTCACAAAGTCCAGAGTTCTGTTTCATACTTCCAGAGCAAAGACTTCTCCCCACTACCAAGGAGAAAGTACAATGCTAGTTTATACATAGACCACACACAAATGTCCCTGTGCAGTGTAGCTGAAATCATCAGAAAAACTCCCACTCTATTAAAATCATTTGGTGTTATTTGATACATTATCTGAAAATCCACCATTTTTGTTAAAAAACATTTTTAAAGTATACTTTAGTTAAACGTACAAAAATAGAAATGATAACATACTTGGTATTGTCTGGTGTAAGAGAGTTTATCAACTCCTTTCTTCTATGACACCCAAATGAGATTAAAGCCCCAGACAAATGGTATCTCAATGGATGTGGCAAATAGGAATAGTCACAGAAAGGTTAGAAAAAAAAGGGAGGGGGGAATAGCCTAGGGCACATGTGCATTTGAAATAGTTTATTTTTTCAGATATATTTTAATCTTACAGTAATAAGATTTAAGAGCATTAACTAAGCGGACAACATGATTTTGTAGAAAGTTTTTTTGTGTAAGTGGACTATAAGGCTTAACTATAAGGCCTTCAACCTAGAGATATAAGGATATAATTTCAGTCCTGGTCACAAACACAGACATCTAGTGAGAGATGTCATATTCTAAAAGGAACTTATTATTTCATTTGATGATTCACATCCAAGCCTTGAAAATGTGCAAAATACTTCATTTATAGTGGAAAACACCAGAAACATCCTGAATGGATAAGCAAACTGTGATATATCCATATTAGACTACTTTGAGCAATAAAACTAATAATTCAGGTATAGGAGTTTCAAAATGGCTGTGTGAGAAGATTGTAAAATTATCCCCCCAGAAAAACAGCAATAAAATTGGCCAAAATTTCAACTATGCACCCAGATCAAAAGCTTTAATGTCCCTGATAAATGGACATAGGTTGAGAATCTTCTATTAAAGAAAACCTACTAGATTTGAGTAACAGTGGGAAGTTTTTTGTTTTTTGTTTGTTTGTTTGGCAGAGAGTGTTACTATTTCCCCAGCTCTATGTTGTACAAAATCTTTAGTACGTGGGCAGGCCAGTCCATGGAAATAAGTACCTCCCATCATCTCTCTCAGCTCCACCATTCTGACCCAGATATTCTTTCCTGCATGGGGCCAAAGCAAGACATGAAAATGTGGGGCTTGCACCAATCCTTTTGGATTTGATGTCAAGTTATGGGGCCTTTCCTGAGAATTCATGGCATCCAGGAAGTCCCAGAGGGTCTGTGGTTCAATGGGCTGAATTTATTTGGAGAACATTTCTTTTTTAACTCCATAATTTAAATGTACAAAAATGGAAATGATATTTGTGTTTTTTTATCATAAGGGAAATTTATCAACTCCTTTCTTCTATGATAACGAAATGAGATTAAAGTCCAAGAGAAATTGTGACTAAAGGCACAGCTTTGTGAAAAATATATTTGGCAAATTGGACCAGTTTGAAATTAAAATCTGTTTTTAAAGCAGTTGATATAGAGAATGATACAGAAAGAGAATGCAGACCACGTTCACAGAGTATTTGCAAAAGACATATCTGATAAGGGAATGTCATCCATCATACACAAAGAACAGTTAAGACTTCACGGTCAGAACAGGAACAACAAGTTTTGTTTAAAAAATGATTCAAAGACAGAAAATTCACATGACAATATACACAAATGGGAAATAGATATACAAAGAGATGCTCATCATATCATTAGAGAATTGGGAATTAAACAATAAATTTGCCACCACATATCCATTGAAAGAGTAGGACACAAAACACTGACACGTGGATGCTTATAGCAGCTTTCTTCATAACTGTTTTAATAAATTTAAAATACTCAAGTTACACAAAGATTTATTCAACTGTTCATGTCATCTTTATTTGTTGATCCAAAAAATTTGAAATAATCCAAATTTCCTCCAAAAGATGAACTGGTAACCTGATTGTGGTATATAATTGAATGAAACACTAGTCAGCAATAAAAATGAATGCAATATTGATGTGTGTAGCAATGTGCTGCATTATGGAAGGGAAAATGACGAGCAAAAAAAGCCAGATGTACAAGAGTACATAAGACTTCATTTTCTTAGGTCTAAAGGAGTAGGGGAAGTGGGAGGGGTAGGGGAAAGGAAAGAAGGGAAGTGAAAAAATAGGCGAAAAAGAAAAAAGTGGAAACAAATTCTTCATAAATAGGGAAGGGTGCAGGGGGTGAAGGGAGGGCAGGGGAATGGGGAAAAAATAAGAACCAAGATACATCATGTAAAGCTACAAGATACCACTGATGAAGGTAACTGTATTGTATACCTAACATGTACCAATAAACGTAATGGAAAAAAAGACTTCATTTTCTTTAAATAAAACTCTGAAACATATAATCTAACAACTAGTAATAAACCCAAATCCGTAGCTCTCTGGAGAAGTAGATGACATGTAGAAGAAAGAAGAGTGACTTTCAAGGGACAAATGAATTTTAGGGGCTGGGCATATGTTCTCTATCTTGACTATGATGATGAGTGAACTATTACCTTTCTAGTGCATCACAAAATCCCATTTAATGTCTAAATTGTCAAAATCCAGTAAATGTACTTAATTTAGGGGGGGTTAATAGACACCTACTTTTTAATATTTCTTATTAATCCGTGTTTAGAGTAAATAATGTTTATACTCCTTATACATAGTTGGCACATTGCATAACATATCTTAAGTCCTTTCTTATCCCCTTACCCTACCCTCCCTTCTCACTCCCACCATCTCCTAACAGCCTTCCCATTCAAGAAAGATCCATCAGTCTACTTCCTATTATCTATCTTTTATTTTGCTGTTCATTTATAATTTGAGTTTTTCATATAAGAGAAACCATGTGAAAAAAGAAAACCAAGTTGAGATATATATATATATATATGTATATATGTATATATCCACTCCCAAAGATGATTGTAAACTGCAAGTACTGCAACATGTACTAATAAAGAAATACCATAAAACTAAAAAATCAAAATAGAGAAACCATGTAATATTTCAGCTTGTGTGTGTGTTTTATTTCACTGAACATTATGGTCTCAAGGTGCATCCATTTTCTTAAAAATGGTTCAAGTTTATCTTTCTTTATGACAGCGTAGTTCTCCACTATTGTAAATACATTTTCTTCATTCATTCATCTGTTGATGAACATATAATCTGCTTCCAAGATTTAGCTCTTATGAATTGTGCTGCTGTAAAGATAAGTATGCATGCATCAGTGTTCAGTAACTATGTTTTACCTACATCAATGTCTTTACCAAACTCTAAAGATATTCCAATAAATTAACAACTAGTGAATTACTCTTCCAGACCTCGACTAATCACAGATAAACACTTCCTCTGACTAAGATTATCTACCTATTTACATTATCTACCTATTTACATCTACCTAGGACCATGACATGCATCATGGCACCACACATCAGGGGTTTTTGTTGACAATCATTTATCACACCAAACAGGATATGATTTTGGGGGGATACAGAACAAAAATATTAACTTGATGTTATTGTGTGAAGATCAAGTAAGGCATGAAGATAGCAAAATTATATCCTCAGTACTTTTTATCAAATAAAGAATAATTGAGTGTTAATTTTTAATGCTGAGCAATTAGGTTGAGATTTTTTCATTTCTGTTTTGATTTCCAGAATATTCAATAGTTGAAATCATTATTAACAAAGAAGTCCCCTAGAGGTGTCCAAGGTAAATTAGTTTATTCTTGTTCTCTTCGGAACATAGAATAGGATAATTATACCCAAGAGACAGTTTCAGATGGTGAATATGTTTCAGGCTGAGGGGAAGCACTTCACAGATACTGTGTCCATCCAACATGGATGACATTTCACATATCAGAAGAGAAGAATAAAAAAGAATTTTATCTAAGAGAGCATACTGTGTTTAGTAAGTCACCTCACGCTCTATAATTCTATTCTTTATTAAAACATTTCTATTATCTGCTTTATATGTGTCCACAATTCTTAGAGATGAGAATGGTTTCTTTAGCTTCTTTCATTTTCAAAAAGCAACTTGCAGTTGTTTTCCTCATCTTCTATCCTTGCTGAAGTATTTTCAGTATCTTAACAATAGTGCAAACACCAACTGAACACCTGCCTCAGAGAGGCTGTCAGATCTGTTTCAGGGATCACAGTTCTTTCATAGCTACTCAAACTGAGCAGCTTCCAACTGTCATTATTCAAATTGTCCTTCCTATTTAAGTGAATAATAATTTTTATATCATGGTGAGCATTGTATGTAAGAGAACATTTTGCAAACAGATAGAATTGAAAAGAATTACCTATTGAATAAAAGGTATACTACTACATAAACAGAATTAAAACTCATCCCTGAGAAGGAGGGAAGTCATTATGAGCTAGTGGAAGAAACTTAGACTTTCTCCTTATGTACCAGACCCAGTGAATATCTGGCAATATGAATTTCTCTAAGGACAAGTTTCATCTTATAAAAATATAAATTTAGAGAATTTTATAGTTTAGAGTATTATAGAAAACATTCATGAAAGGACATTGTATATTGCAGAAGCGAAAAAACATTGGTTATTTTCAAACTCCTAAAAGAGCAATGCAATTTGTTTCCTTTCCTAATTTTTTAGTTTCACCTGTTGCAGAATAAATATCATTCTTTTTTGTGAGAAATGTCTTTGTGTTACAGGTAAGAATTCCAAATGTGCCATAATAGCATATCCTGTTCTGTCTTGTAGGTCCTTTTAAAATATTAATAACTCTACCTAGGAAGGGCACAGTAAAGGGGAAAATGGTTTAACACCTGAAAAGCAACAGCATGTGTGACATATTATTTGCTTTTGTATATCCTGTAGGGTTGCTGTGTACATGTAGGTCAACTTACACAAAAATGCAAATATTTCTGTACTAATATTTAGAGAGTATTTTTAAAGAGTTCATTGTATGCTTTTCATTTAAAGAAAGTACAAAGAAGTATTTACCAGTAAGTTTTGGAAATGGTATTATTTTAAGAACAGCCTTGAAAAATCGCAAGGTGTAGTAATGCTTATTATTATTTACTGAAGACTAAGAGTTTGTTTGATATATGTTCTGATTCATCTTCACAACACATACATTAGAGTTAGTGTCCTATTTACAGCTAAAGAAATGGAAGCAGAAAAATCTTTAGCTGAGGTCAATACATAATAGATTGAGATTTCAAACTACACCAGAGTGATTAAATAATATTTGATAACTACTAATTTTCCAAAATATTTTGGTTGATATTAATAGAGTAATATTTGTCTAATAATATACAATATTGACAATTATAAAGTGATTTTTAAAATAGTATGATTTATAATTGGTAAATTGTTTCCTGAATATATAAATAGTCACCTTTTAGCAAATTCTACTCTCAAATACACTTGGAATCCTGGTTTTGCTATTGTCTGTCTTCTCTGTCATTTATTCAACAGGGTCAGAAATAGTCATTGAAAACTTCTCTTGGAAAAGTTGTATTGATAATTTGTATTTACAAAGTAGTTTTAAGAACAATGTCAGGTTGTTTACATACCTCAGAAGTTGTGGATCTATTATTAGGGGGGCATATCATTAAAAACCATATAAATTTTCTTATTATGAACGATTTATTTGTAAGATGTAAGATCATTATTGTGTATTCCCTTATCCACAGCCAACATATGCTTTGTCTAATTTTTTAGGAGAATTTTCTTTCTTGTCACTCTTGCTCAGTGTATCTAAGTGCTTGCTATAAGGAAAGGAGAACATATTGTTCATGATGAGGTAAAGATTTGCATTGCTCATCTCTCTCCTCAGACTACTGTGCAGACTTCAAAGAGAATACAACACATGAAAACTGAAACAATGCTAAGAGAGAAAAAAGCAATGGCCACTTATCTTTCTTCTATCCTTTTTGAGGAAAATTTTGAATTCAATACAGATTAATATAAACATCATTATGCACAAAAAGATCAACAATTTTCAGTGATCACTGAAAATTTAATCTCATTCAGGACTAATACTCCAGATGTACTTGGCTTACAATGTATGTAATTTATCTCATTTTAGAAAACATAAATATATGATAGATACATGGTTGATGGTTAGGAGATGATTATTGCCAAGGTAATTCCCAGCATTCATATAAATAAGATAAGTATGATCTATTTATAAGCCTGAGTTATAAGTTTCTCAGAATTCTTGAAGTCAGAATCTTTGAGTTGCCTGTGAGTTTGTTTAATCTCTTTTTACATGACACTACACTGATTTTGCTCTAATCAATTTAGTTTGCTAAATCAGTGAACTATATAGCAAATTTTAATTAATGATAAATTGTGTAGTTGTTTTTTATTCAAATCTTTATGTAATGATGTGTATCTCATGGACTGTACATACAGTCTCTTCCAAAGCTTTTTCAACCATGTGTTTTAGAAGGGTTAACTAAAATTTAGTTTGGTGATGTACCACAGAAAATATATAATCAAATTATGAAGAAATTGTTCCACATCATAGAGGAAAAAATATAAAGTATCATATCATTTGCACTGGACTACAATATATGTTTCTTTCCTAATTAAGTAGTCCCCTCTTTTTGGTTTTCTATCAGCTCCTTTTTATTTTATTCACTTGTTTAAGTTTCTCATATGAGAGAAGCTGTGCAATATTTAACTTTCTCTCTGACTTATTTTGGTCAGCATGATGCCCTCAAGTCTATTTTCCTGCAAATGATGCAATTTCATTCTTTTCTGTGATTGAATTATATTCCATTATTCATATATACTTCGTTTTCTTTGTTCATTTATCTATTATGAGCATCTAAGCTGTTTCAACAACTTTGTTGTTTTGAACCATGCTGCTATAAATTTGAGAATGTATGTGTTTCCAGTACAATGTCTTTACCTCCTTCAAGAACGTAGTAGAGGTATAGTTGAGTCAAGTGAAATTTCAGTTTTTAGCTTTTTCAGGAAAATTGTATTCATACTGAGTTCTACATTGTCTGTAGTACTTTAAATTTCCATCAACAATGTAGGAGGGTTTGTTTTTTCCTCCACTCCCTCTCCAGCATTCATTGAATTTTGGTTTTTGGACAGACTCAGAGCTTTTTGATCTGCGTTTACCTAATGGCTACAGATGATGAACATTTTGTCATGTACTTATCAGTGAGGAATACATTCCATATCTCCTGTGTTTACCTGAAACTGCAAAGAGTACGAAGTCTTTATGTAGTATATTTTTCCAGTAAATATATATCCATGAGAAAACTTAACATATAAACTAAGAAACAAATTAACAATACTAAATTTACAAGAGAACAACTTTAACAACATATTGTAATAAAAATTAAGTGAATATGATGTCTCTATCTTGAAGGACTGAAGACAAATGCAAATATTTACAGAGTAAATTTAATTACTGGCACCTAAAACAGTAAAACCAAAGTTGTGTATAAATGGGACTATCGTATTTGAGCTAATTCTAGTTTTTTTGTGCAATGGTTGTTGTTGCCCCAATCTGATTCTTTTTCTAGAAGCAGTGGACAGAGGCTATGTTTCAAGTGTCAATCTAACTTAACCTTACCCCTTGAAGTACTATTTTCCTTACTCTCATTTTGTAAGATTGAATGCTCAGTAAACTGCTTGCAAAGCAATCTCACCTTAGTCTCTGCTTCTTTGAAAAATAAATCTTGGACTTTTAATTTCTATTTTGGGTATAATATCATATGTGCTTGAAAAGATTTCTCATCACAATAATTTTATTTCTTGATGTAGATGCTAATTTCTAAAAATTATCTACCCTTTCTCATTCTAATGACTGGCAATCTATCATATCTAGATTATTTCAGAGGATATACTGAATAAAATGGATGGAGGAAATCAATCTATAGTATCAGAATTTGTGCTCCTGGGGCTTTGCCACTCATGGAACATTCAAGTCTTATTCTTTATGATATTTTTGATGCTTTACCTGGTTATCGTACCTGGAAATATTGTCATAGTGACCTTAATCATCACTGACCCTCATCTGCATTCACCCATGTACTTCTTGTTAGCCAACTTGTCCTTCGTTGATATGTGGCTTTCCTCAATCACTACTCCTAAAATGATCACGGACTTTCTCAGGGCAAACAAGACCATTTCCTTTGAAGGATGTATGTCCCAGGTCTTCTTCTCTCAATTCATTGCAGCACTTGAAATGGTTCTTCTGGTGGTAATGGCCTATGACCGCTATGTGGCCATTTGCAAACCACTGCACTACTCCACCATCATGAGCCTACGCAGGTGCATTGGGCTGGTGGTGACTGCATGGACAGCTGGCTTTGTGCATGCCATGAGTCAAGTGGTTTTGATTGCAAAGCTTCCTTTCTGTGGCCCCAAGGAAATAGACAGCTTCTTCTGCGACAGACCACTGGTAGTCAAGTTATCCTGCACGAATCCTTATAATTTGGAAATTTTCATGAATGTTAATTGTGGCTTTGTGGCCCTAACTTCCTTTGTTCTGTTGCTGATATCCTATACACATATTCTTATCACTGTTTGCAAAAGCTCTCAAACTGGTACAAACAAGGCATTGTCCACCTGCACTGCCCACATCACAGTTGTTGTGCTCTTCTTTGGGCCCTGCATCTTCCTGTATGTGTGGCCACTCAGCCTCACCTGGATGGACAAGTTTCTTGCAGTGTTTTACTCTGTCATTACTCCTCTCCTAAATCCAGCCATTTATACACTGAGAAATAATGAAATGAAAAATGCTATCAAGAGATTCAGAATTTGCTGTGCACATTCCATGTGAAAAGTTTTATGCCTAGAAGCCTAGCAGTCCTTAACAGGTAATTACCTAACCGGTCTTCTTATGCCTTCAACTTTGTTAAATGACATCTGTATTTATTTTATTAAAAACATACATTTATTCCCCTGGAGACCATCTTAATGAATCTTTCATAAAATTTTCCTCTAAACTTTAATTGAAAAAAAGTGTTTATGCACCTTTGGAACTTTCCTTCATATTTTCACTTATGTTTTGTTTCTTAAAAATGTAATCATTTTTTTTTCCTCAACCTAACATTTTACATGAGTACTAATAGAAAAAAAGTAAAGAAAGAAACAAAGAGGGGATGAAACCAAAGTGATAAATTACACAATGAATAACAGTCCTTATTACTTTTGCTTGGTTTTCACTTAATAAAAAATAAAGTCTATTTGAAGGTAATGTTTTTATAAAATGATTTTAACTGCATCAAAAGAACCATCCTGTGCCTACTTTAAAAGAGCCAAAGTGTATTTCATTGTAAATAATAGTACCAAAAATAAAGTTGTTTATATTTTTAAAATATCACTTAATCAGGAAGATATACCTATTTAAATATATTCATTCTTAAAAACATGTGAAACAAAATACAATACAATTACCTGGAAAAATAGGCAAAAAAATTGTAAGTGAACATTTCAGCATTCTTCTCAATGTTTAATAAATGACATAGTAAAAAATTAATGAGACTATTTGATGTGAAGAACATCATGAACCAATTGAAAGTAACTGAATTGTAGAACACTTTAATCAAAAACATCAATGATGATATTAATCATTTTCAAGGACAAATAGAACATATCAAAGTAGGACTATATTCTGGGTCATAAAAAGAATCTTGATAAAGTTGAAAATATGTAATTCACAGAGAAATTTGTACATACATATTCATAAAAGCCTTATTTCTAATAGCCAAAATACGACAACAAGATGATGTCCCTTATCAGTTGAATCAATAACGACATTATGGTATATAAATAAAATGGAATTTCATTCAGCAATAAAAAAAATGTGTTCTTCATAAACAGAACATGATAAATATAGGGGAAAGGTATAATGAATGATAGATATCAGTCAGAAAAGAGTACTTAATACTTGATACTATTTATATAAATGTACATTTCATATTTGCAGAAAATGTGAACTAATAAATAGTTATAGGGTGCAAATAATGGTTGAGAGGAAGGGTACATGAGAAACTAGAAGAGGACTTTTAATAAGGAGCAACAAATCTTTGGGGGCTGAGACAAAATACATGTCCCACCAGCTTCTGTTGGCTTTCATGATTGTATACATATGTAAGTCAAAACTATTCAAATTAAACATTTGAAATATGGGCAGTTTAATGTATATCAATTGTAAAATGAAAAAGTTGCTTGAAAAAGTAAACGGTCACAATATTTTTTTTATTCATTATGTTTATTGGTACATTATAGATATACAATATGATGACATTCATCATTGAGAATTTGTACCTTTACAAGATATATCTTGGTTCTTATTTTTTTCCCCATTCCCCTAAACTTCTTCCACCCCTTCAGCACTCCCTATTTAAAAAAAATGTGTTTCTGTTTTTTCCTTTTCTATTATTTATTTCCTTTCCCTTCCCCAACCCATCCAACTTCCCCTTTCCCCTTAGGCCTTACCTTCTGATTTCATATTGTATATTATACATTTTGACCTTATTTACACTTTCAGTTTCTCACACAAGAGAAACTATTTGGTATTTACATGTGTGTCCTATTTATTTCACTTAAGAGTATGGCCTCAATGTGCATCCATTTAGCTACAAATATCTCTAGTTTCTCATTCTTTATGGCTGAGTAGTACTTTATTCATTAAATGATTTTAAACTTAAATCTATATTAAATAAAAGCTTAGGATATTAATAAGTTGACATCTGGTGCATAAGAGTCAAGACATTATGTAATTATAGATGATACTGAAAAAAATTACTCAGCTAACAAAGAATAGCACCCTGTTTTGACAACTCTGAAATGTATTTGAGTCCACCATTGATGCCAGATTTTATTTGTGGTCATGTATTACATTTTGAAACTGAAATTAAACCTTAACTAAATCTGATTATGTAGCTTGAGTTACAGGTCAAGAACTAAAAAAAAAAAAAAAAACTCATTACTATGTATAAGTTAAATGAATAATAATTTACAACTTTACTAATTTTTAATGGTGGGTTGATTTATTTGATTTTTTTCTATCTTGCATGGTCTGATTTACAGAGTATGTAATATTTGATATCATTCTTACAAAACTAGTAGCCAAGAGATGTGTAAGGTAAATTGTTTTTGTGATTCTTAGTCTGTCAAGTTGTAGGATAGGTAATTTCATTCGGAGGAACACAAGTCAGCCTGAGAGAAAGTGCTTCCACCGATACCGTGTACCCAATACGGATGTCATCTCACACAAGAAGACTAAAATAGAATTTGATCTAAGAGGAAATTTGTGTTTAATAAGCCAGTTCACTTCCCTGATTCTCACAAGATAATCATTAAAATATTTCTGTGTCTGTTTCACAAAAACCCACTATGCCTGAAAATAGAGGCTTGTTTTAGCTTCTGAAACTTTCAGCAACTAATTCATGGGTATTCACCAATGCTATTCCTGTGGCCTGGTTAGGAATCATGCAAACACCACAAAAAGGCCCTGCCACTGAGTTTTTCTCACTCTGCTTTAGGGGAATACATTTTTTTTGTTTTAGGTTTTTTTTGTTGTTGTTGTTGTTGTTTTTTGGTATCGGGGATCGACCTCTCATTCTTGCGCTTGTGAGGTAGGCAACGAAACCACTGAGCTAAATCCCCGGCCCTACAGTTTTGTTTATTTTTATTGGTCCTATATATAATCCATCTTGGTTCTTATTTTTTTCCCCATTCCCCTGCCCTCCCTTCAACCCCTCCATCCCTCCCTATCTACAAAGACTTTGTTTCCATTTTTTCTTTTTCTCATATTAATTCCATTCCCTTCTTTCTTTTCCCACTTCCCCTTCCTCTTTGCCCTTTTTCTTCCTATTTCACATTATCTATTATACCTTTTAGTCCTTATTTACACTTTCAGTTTCTCATACTAGAGAAACTATTCTGTAGTTGGAAGCTGCTCAGAGAGAGTAGCCATCAAATAACTGTAATCAAGGGGGCAGGGATTTAGTTCAGTGGTTCTGTTGCCTGACTCCCAAGAGCAAGTACCCAAGTTCAGTCCCCAGTACCAAAAAGAAAAAAGAAGAACTGTAATCCTACAACCACTGTGGAAATCAGGATTACAGTTCTTTGATGGCTACTCTCTCTGAGCAGCTTCCAACTACCATTGTTTATATGGTGCCCTCTCACTTAAGAGAATAGTATTTTTCAAATCAGAGAAAGCATTGTATGTAAAAGATGATGCTTATTATAGAAGTATAAACAAAAATTGACTCCATATCTAATGTGAAGTAATATAAAATATAAATATTACAGAAATATAATTAAAATCCACAATTTAAGAGCAAAAGAAGACATTGTGAGCTATTGTCCCTGTGTATCTCAGCCAGCGTATAACATCTCATGGACTCTGTCATATTTTGAAAGCTCAAGTTTCTCTCTGTAAAATACAAATATTAAGAATCTTACAGATTTTTAGGGCTATTGTTATTTCTAAAAGGAACAATCACATATATAAGAGAGGATGAAATATGTTTCAATGTATGTATTTTAAACCTTCTCAAGAAGCAACTAAATTTGTGTCTTTTCCCTTAGAGTTCAATGTCTTTATTTCCAGACCCCACTTTTTAAGAAACTTCTGAGTTAAAGGTTAGGATTCTAAAGGTGTTTTAATGGCACTTGTTCTTTATTACCTCTTTTAATCTGTCTTAAAATATTAAGAATCTCTGCTGGAAGGACAGAGTAAAAATTACAAGACAGGCTCTAAAAATTCTTAGACTATTAGAAAGTGAGCTTTGTATGGAATATTTTCTTTGCATGTATATCCTATAGCATTGTAAATTATGTGTATGTGAGTTTAAAGAAATGTCAGTAGTTGGCATTTTTTTAAAAAATTTTATCTTCTATATTTGTTTTGGAGATAGTCCTTGGTTGCATAGTAAATATTTTTCTTTAAATTTTAAAACTCTACTGCTTTAATATTAAACAATAAATAGAAAAAGGAAATAACTAATATTTATTAAACATTTGCTGAAAACAGAGTTTAAGTGCTTTCTTTGAATTTCTGATTTATCTTTACAACACATATATTACACTGAGTGATCTCTATTTTTACAGATGAAGAAATGGAAATATAAAATTTGTCTAGATTAATGTCACAAGGCTAACATTTAGTGGAATAAGATTTCAAAACATATGAAAAAATAAAATTCTATGGCTAATCTAATTCTCCTACATATAAAATTAGTAATTGCATATAAAATCTTATAAAATACAAAAAATTTAAAAGCTGGTTAAAAACAAAATGGTTTCTTATTGGTAAATTGTTCTCAAAGAAAATATATAAAGCTTTCAGCAATTTCCTTTTTAAGACACAAAGTCCTAAATTTCTATTATGTAGTTGTCTTCATTGTCACTTATTTCAAAAGATGTATAACTAGTTGTTGAAAATTTACTTTGAAATATTTGTTGAAAAGAAGTTAAATTTCAAGGTGCAAGTAAAAATTTTCAAGTTTTGGAGGAAAATGAATCTATTATATCAGGATTTTTTAAAAAAAATTAGGTAGATTTCTCTACTACTGAAAATATGTTCATTTATAATTTAACATTATTATCATACATATTTCTTTCCATAGCAAAAAAAAGGATTTTTTCTTTCATCTTTAATGTATACTTCTGAGTTTCCAGTATAGGAGAAGGAGAAATTGCTCTTCACAATGAAGCAATGGTTTTCATTGTCCACCTACTTTCCTTGGCAGCAGCCTGGTAATGTGAAAAATAAAGGAAGATAAGACACATACAAAATAAAATAATGTCACAGAAGAGGACAAAGTGGGAAAGAAAAAGGCTAATTCTCTTTCTTCCATCCAGCTTGAAAAGACTTCTCAATTTATTTAGGAAATAAATATAAACAATATTATTATATTTAAAGGTAAGTAATAACCAGTTATTACTGAAATTTTAACTTCACACAACACTAACAAAGATATATTTTAATTACTTATATGAATAGTTTATAATGATTTTAAGAAAGATGGATAAATGATAGGTAGGGATAGAGACATACATTCATACTTGTGTTTACATATTTGCATACACAGAACAGGTTTCTTTTTGATCAGAAAATGACAATACTTCAAACCTCAAGATTTCTGAGGACTCATTCATATAACTGAAGTAAACATTTTCCATGTTTAAGCTTGGGATATTAGTTAATATTTAGAATTCATGAAGTCAAAGTGAGTTAGAGTTGCCTTCTCCTGGGTTAATCTGCTTCTTAAATGATACTCCATTGATTTTTTTTCTCAATGATTCAGTTTACTAAATAAATTCCAACAAAATATTAGCAGATCACACTTAATAGAAAATTAAAAGGATTATTCAACATGATCTAAGGAAATTTATTACAGGAATGAAAGTGAATACAGCATACACAAATCTGCAAGTGGGATACACAAATATATATATATAAATGTTATCAAAATTAATAAATATCAGGGAAGTATAAGTCAAAACCACAGTCAAATTTTATTCTGTGTCTGTTGGAATGGCCATTATCAAAAGGTCAAAAGATAACAAATAATAGTAAGATTGTGGAAAAAAAAGGAATCCTGTAAAAGCATTGATAAGAATGTAAATTGATAATTGCAGTATGTAAAATAGATTGAAAGCTTCTCACAAAAACTTAATTAGAGGACAATATGATCCAGCAGTAATCATATCTGGCTATACACCTAAAAGGAAATGAAGTCAATATCTCAAAAAATAGCTGTACACTCATATTCAGTACAACACTAGTCATAATGATCAATAATCTAAGTGTCCATGGAAAGATGAGTTGATAAAATGTAATATTTATTGTAAAACAAGTGGGATAGATAGATAATAGGTAGATGATAAGTAGATAGATGTCATTGTTCTTATAAGTTAAACCATTGTAAATTTCACATACAATAAAATTATGCAGTGATCTCAACGTGTTTTAAAATATTTAACAGACAAAATAATATTACTGCTTCCTCCTTTAAAAATGAAACTTGCAGCTGTATTACAAGAGGAATACCATACTAAAGCTTTTCTTTTAAAACTACATTTATTTTTAACTGATATATAAATATATCAAAGTTGTACATATTAGTGAATTATCATGTAATATATCAATACATGTATATTTTTTTAGATATTCAAATCAAGTTAAACATTTATCTTCTTAAGCATTTACAATTTATGGAGAAAACTTTAAGTATTTTTATTCTGTTTTTTCGTAACTAATTCTAGTTTCTTTATACCTAGATTTTGCAGAATTTTATCAGGGAGGTTAAGTTTTATGACTTTTTTTCAGCATTTAAATATTCCATCTAATCTCTTCTAGTCTGCAAAATTTCTATCCAGAAATTTGCCCATACTCTGATGCAGTATGAAGAAAATCACTATTTCCTTGCTGTTTAAAAAATCTTTCGTGGAGGAAGTCCTTGTAGGTGAGGCCCTTGGCGTCGGTGAAGAGCTGCTGTGTCGTGAGCCTGTCCTTGGGAACCTAGCAGGTGCCACCACACTGCTGATCAGGGATGAACAATTAAAACTGAATCAAGCTGAAGATGGGGAATCATTTTTTAAGAATGAGAATTTGAATGCCAGCCATTTTTCTGTGAACTCCAGAGAGAGGTCCCGGGTTTCTGGGAACCCACCCATTCAGCTCAGGCCCACAGCAGTGATCCACTTAGCAGTGCAGGTGCTTGCAGAACCCCCCATTCCCATCCCCCTCCAACCTCTTGGCTGTACCACTACCTGCCTTCACACTACAAAGACACAGAGGACACCAGACCACCAGACAACTGTACTGGATAAGTTGGAGGGATCATCACCTCCCATCGGAACCTGGACTATCTTCAGGAGAAGGGCAGCTGGAACCTGAAGTAGAGCCTTGAAGAGTTCAACCCCACAGGAGGACAGGGAGCTCAACTTGGGACTTGCAGCCAGAAATCTGCCTGAATTGCATGGGTCTGCAACTGGCTTGCTGAGACTCATTGACTTACATCTGCACACTGCTGGCCACTTTGTCTATTGTGACGGCAGAGACATACCCTGAAGGAGGTGCTTCATTTTCATTTTTATTTTTTATTTCCAAAATTAGTATTATTGGTTTTTTTCTCTTATTTTACATTTTTTTCCTACTCTTTGCAAATTTTTGTTTTTCTCTTCTTTTTTTCCTTTCTTCTTTCTTTTCTCTTTCCATTTGCTTTCTCTCACACTCACTCTCTTGATGTCACACAATGTTCCTCATCTCACTTTTTGTTCTGGCCCTAATTCAGATTTTGTCTTTTTCTTTTCTTCTCTTTTTTCTTCTCTCACCCTTGTCCTCTGGCGCCACTGCTAACTTTCCCCTATGCTTCTATCTATCCCTCCCTCCCCAACTCCTTCTAACTCCCCATCCCAAAGCATAAAGTTGCTGTACTGAAGAGTTTATTCACTATAAACATATGGTGGGTTGGTCCTCAAATTTTATTTAATTCACACAGTAGAAAGTGATAGATTAAGAACTACCATAAAATGTCATTTTCTAAGATGTACTTGATGCTATGGTGTTGCAGATTGTATCACTTGGGCTAAGGTGTTGTGATTGATCTAGTCAGTGGTCCTTCCTAGCATAATGAAAATGAGCCGCAGAGTCATTAGAGATTCAAAATTTAAAGACTAGCTATATCTGGAAGACACATCTGAGAAGCAATCATTCCCTAAGGGTTCTAATTAAAAACAACAAAGATACTTACAATAAGCAATTTCAAAGTATCAACCCAGGAATTAAACCAAGGACAGTACCAAAAACCAAAATTTGAAGACATTTAAACAAGGCACAAACTCAGACTTCCACCCAACCAAGGGTAAACTCTGAGGAAAACGAGGTGGAAAAGTCTGATAATCAACCACCTGCACACCCTGAACTGATGGCACAGGAAGTAACAAAACAGATGAATGAGGCTCTAGAAAAATTCAAAGCAGAAAAAATCTCCCAGATAACAACAGAGATGGTGATCAGAGTGAAAGACATGATTAGAGGCTCTAAAACAGAAATAAAAGAACTCAAAACTGAAAACTACAGCACTCTGAAAAAAGAGATAGAAGAGGGTATAAGAAAATGGAAAAATGTCTCTTGATCCTGGGTAAGAAGAACCAATATAGTGAAAATGGCCACACTTCTAAAACTAATATATAGATTTGATGCAATCCCAGTTGAAATTCCAACAATATATTTCACAGCACTAGAGAAAACCATCCAAAAATTCATTTGGAACCAGAAGAGACCTAGAATAGCAAAATCAATTCTAGGCAACAGAAACATGGCAGGGGGTATCACAATCCCCAACTTAAAACTATAGTACAAAGCTACTGTGATAAAAACAGCATGGTACAAGCAAAAGAACAAACCTGAGGATCAGTGGAATGGATTAGAGGATTCAGAAACAACTCCAGACATACTCAACCACCTCTTCTTTGACAAAAGAGCCAACCACCCTCATTGGAGGAAAGATAGCCTATTGAATAAATGATGTTGGAAAAACTGGATAGTAACCTGCCAAAGATTAAAACTAGACCCATACCTATCATCATACACTAAACTAAAATTGAAGTGGATTAAAGGTCTAAATATCAAAACAGAAACACTAAACTTGCTGGAAGATAGGTAGACCTCTTGAAGACATCGGCATAGGGAAAGACTTTATAAACAAAACCTCAGTAGCATGGGAACTAGCATAAAGAATCAACAACTGGAATCTCATCTTATTATAAAGCTTCTGCACTGCAAAAGAAACCACCAACAGAGCTATGAAACAACCTACAATGTGGGAAAAAGTTTTTAGCAGCTGTACCTCAGACAAAGGACTACTATCTAGAATATATAAAGAACTGAAAAAAATCAGACCCCCCCCAAATTCAAAGACCCAATTCAAATATGATCATCTGAAATGAACAGACATCTCTCAGGCAAAGAAAGAAAAGCAGCAATAAAAATATGAAAAAATGTTCAACATCACTGGTCATTTGAGAGATGCAGATGAAAACAACTCTGAGATTCCACCTCACCCCAGAAAGAATGCCTGCTATCAAGAAATCAACCAATAACAAGTGCTGGTGAGGGTGTGGGGAGAAAGGAACCCTTCTCCATTGCTGGTGGGAGTGCAGGCTGGTGCAGGCACTGTGGAAATCAGTATGGAGATACCTCAAAGAACTAGGGCTAGAGGTCCTATTTGACCCAGCTATTCCCCTGCTGGGTATCTTCCCAAAAGAATTAAAAAAATCATACCTCAGTGATATATGTGCACCCATGTTTACAGCGGCACAGTTCACAATAGCTAAAGCTTGGAAATAGCCAAATTACCTGGAAACTGGATAAAGGAGATGTGCTTTTTTTTATAAAATGGAGTATTACTCAGCTATAAAGTATGAGAAACTAGAGTCATTTATAGCTAAATGGATGCATATTGATGCCACACTCTTAAGTGAAATAAATAGGACACACATGTATAAATACCAAATAATTTCTCTAGTATGAGAAATTTAAAGTGTAAATAAGGGTTAAAATTATTAAAATGAATAATTGATAATTTGACAGAGAAAGAAAACTCCAAAGAGGTATGGGTGATGGGAGGGGAAAGGGAAAGGAAAGAAGGGAAAGAAAATTTATGAGAAAAGAAAAAAAATGGAAATGAAGTTTATGTAAATAGGAAAGGGTGGAGGCAGTGAAGGGCACACAGATAATAGGGAAAAAATAAGAACTAAGATACGTCATGTACAGGTACAAGCACCCAATGACAATGTAAACGTATTGTATACCTAAAATGTACCAATGAAAGAACTTAAGAATAAAAAAAAGAATGAGAATTTGAAGAATAAAAAAAAAATCCTTTGTCTTTAGTTTTTTTGTGTGTGATTTGATTACAAGTATCATAATGTCAGTCTTTTGATTCATTTTATTTTGTGTCTCTTGGGCATCTTGGACCTGTATTTCTATTTACTTCCATGAGGTTGGGAAGTTTTCAGCCATTACATCTATGAACAATTTTTTCTATCACTTTCTTTCTACTGCAACTATGATCATTCATGTATTATTATTCATGTGATGGCATCCTGTAAGTTCTGTAAAATATCTGAGTTTGCTGTTCTTCTGTTTACTTTATACTTTACACTTTATAATTAGCATTATTTTCTGATGACCTATCTTCAAATTAATAGATCTGTATTCAAATCCATCTAGTGTGCTGTTGAACTCCTCCCTTTATTGAATTTTTCAGTTGAGTTATATTCATCAGCTTTATATTTTCTATCATTTTGAAATACTCAGTTTGTTCATGCACTGCTTTCCTGAACTCAATAATCATCCTTATGACAACTCTCATTCTGAGTTAAATAAATCAAATATCTCCATTTTATTAAGGCCAGTTTCTAGAGATATAACTTTTTCTTCCCTTTGAAACATCTTTTTTCTGTTTCTTTATTTTACTTTTATCCATGTTGTTTTTGTACCTTATAACACAATTGCTTTTCTAAATCTTGTCAGACTAACCATATGTATTGAACAAACCTAAAAAATTACTCCAGCCACAGATTTTGAATATGTCTTAAAATTTTAAGATTCCCAAAATATTGTAAGTTTTCATACTCTATGCTACAGGGTTAGAGTACTTCAAATCCTATCATAAATACTTCAAAATTTTAAAGAAATTTCAGTTAGTCAAAACCATCATGGAGGCCGGGATTTAGCTCAGTGGCATCATGCCTGTCTTGCAAGCACAAGGTCCTGATTTCGATCCCCAGTACAAAAAAAAAACATGGTTATTGAAAAAAAAGAAGAAAATAATCTCGTATATTAAATAGTGAAGGCAAGCAATCTGAACAAAAGAACTATAAGAAATGTTTCATATCACCTTAATTAATGGTAATAATTGAAAACTAAGTCTGTTTACGAAAATCAAATTATCACACAATACATTATTAACAAATTGTAAATCTCTCAGGTATTATTTCCTTATGCTCTTTGGAGAGAAAATGAAGAAATATTCCCATTTCATAGAACAAATCAAATATTTGTGAACTTGAATGTATTAGTCAGTTTTCCCCATTGCTGGGACCAAGTGTCAAAGCCCACAACTTGAGAAGGACAGGTTTATTTGTATCAAGTTTTCAGAGAAATTCATCCATGGTAAACTGATCCCAGGACAGAAACATGGAGACAGGTGTTGCTGAGCAAAGTTGCTCAGTTCATATTGGCCAGAAAGTAAATCAGGAGAACACAGCCAGGAAAGAAGTAAATCAGTGAACAAATACAGATCCCAAGTTCACGCTTTCATGACCCACCTAGAAGTGTTCCTTACTAAGCTTCTCAGCAGCTCCCTGGTCAATCAAGTTGACAAGCTCGCCCTACTCCTTGTCAATCTGACAGCAAACACATCTCCTTAAGCCATACTCAATCTCCAAATAAACATGTTAATAACTCTGCTTAACATTATACAACTATCTTGCATAAATGAAAATTAATAATCTCTCCCAGAATCTCAAAAGTTCCAGCCTTGTTCAAAAGTCCAAATGAAGTCTCCTCTGAGACTCAAGGCAGCACATTAAAAACCACAGGAATTTAAGGTAGAGTCTGTTCCTTTATCCCCAGGTATGAATTGTAAAAGTTCTTGAAAACATGGGGAAAGTATCCAGTAAAACACATAACTCCCATTACAGCTGTCATTTCCAGCACCAGGACACAGAGACTTTAATTTTAGATGGAGCCAAATTACTATAGCAATCCTTTTTGAAAAAAATTAAATTTGTAATTTGAAAGTTTTGTAATTTGTATCAATGGTCCAGAAATACATCCACATAATACATTCAACTAATTTATGGCAAAAAAGCAAAGCAAATATGTACTTTACATATAGGCATCTTATTATATGACAATAGTACCCAAATAAGATTTCTTTAAAAAATCAGAGGTCAAAATAAATGTATTTTAAACTATCATAAATGTCCCACTTTAAAAAAAATCTAAATATCTTGATGGTTTGACATCCAGCATGTAACTGTCAGGTTGTCAAGTAGTAACAGACAATATCAAACATGTCCACTGACTAAGAGTACTTGTTTATTTATACAATGTAGAAATACCTCCCACTTTCTGTCTACATCAGGATGCTTGATGGGTGGCATATGTCACATGGGCTTATGATTTCTCTTACAACTGGAATTAAACTTTAATTGAATCTAATTATTTATATCAAATTATAGATCAAGTTTGAAGATGGACGTTTTTGTTACTTATAAGAATAATTTTTCAGCTTCAGAAATTTTTAACACTTAGCTGATTTATATGAGGTTTCTCTTGTTTTCCTTCTGTTTCCCAATGTATGCAAAAATTGATATCTCTTCTATTAGAGAAGCTCCAGACAGAATGTTCGAGTTAAAAACAGTCCATGATTCCTTTTCTGTCCAGAATATACAGAACATAGAACAGAAAATTTTTGCCCAAGGGATCACTTCAGGTGATGAATATATATCTGGCTGAAGAATAGCACTTCCACAGACACTGTCTCCACCCAACAATGGATATCATCTCGAGTACACATCAGAAGAGCAGGCTAAAAGAAAATCTGACTTTAGAGAAAATTTGTATTTAGTAAGTCATCTTGTGTTCTCTGTGACTCTCTTCAAGATTTAGATTTTTTCTGTGTGCCTGTTTCACACATACCCATTAACCTTGCAGTTAAGAATTGCTGGTTCCACTTCTTATATTTTCACGAACCACTACACAGACTTTCCCTCCTGTGCTATTCATATTTTCATATGTATAATTTTTTAACAACAGTTCATACACCATAATGTACTGCCTCAGAGACACCCCAAGTTCCAGTTATCCTTGTGAAAATGATCTGACTCATTTAATTAAAATTATTTTTATATCAGAGAAAGCATCACATGCTCAGATAACTTTTCACATAGAAATAAAAGTGAAAAGGATTAATCAATGAAGTCAAAATGATATTACTACATAAAGAGAATTAAAACTCATAATCTGAGTAAAAAGGAAGAAAAAATGAAGCACTGGGAAAAATTTGGAATTTCTTCGAGTTCTTCACCCCATGTATATTTTAGTAAATCTATTAAATTCTCCAAGGATAAGATACTTCCTGTATAATATAAATATTGATATAGACTTTTAAGGTTATTAATATAGAAAAGAATCTTTCTGGAAGAATATTACAGCTAGAATAGGCTCAAAATTTATTACATTTTATTTATTTTTAAACACTATAATTGTATATATTTATGGGGTACAATATGATGTGGTGGTATATGTGTAATATGGAAATGATTAAATTAAACATGTCTATCATCTCATTTACTTTTTATTTGTGATGACACATTGGAAATTGTACTTTTAGCAAATTTTAAATATATAATACATTTTAATTTATATCATTATAAATTGTGCCACAGATCAAAATACCTGATTCCTCCTGACTAACTGAAACTGCACCAGTTGACAAGTTTCTCCTTAGCCCCAAAGCCTCTCATAACCACCATTCTACTCTCTGCTTATATGAGTTTAATATTTTTAGATTTCACATTTCAGGAAGATCATACAATATTTATATCCTTGTCCCTGACCGACGGACCTTGAGTGGATTATGTTGCTATATTTTATACCTTTTTAAAAGGCAGTACAATTTGTCTACTTTCCCTGAGTTCTCAATTTCATCAAACATAGAACTATCATTTACCCTGTTTACAGAAATTTTCTCTGAAGCAAAAGTAAGAATTCCATGCTTTAAAAATGTCTTATCACCTCTTGTTGGACCTCTTAAAATATTAATAACTGCTCCTATGCCAAACATAAGTGAAAAATTAAAAAATTAAGTCCCTGGAAAGCAAGGTACATGTCTGATATGTCCCTTGAATTTGTACATCGTATAGGTTTGCTCAGTGTGTGTTAATTTAGAGAAAATTTAAGTAGTAGGTATTTTAAAGAAATGTTATTGTTATATTTTGATGACAAAGTGCTTGGATATACATGAATATATTTGTCAAAAATTCCAGAAAAATATACTCTAAGGTTTACCTTAACAGTTATTAATAGTAGATGTATCAAACTGATTATGTCTTTTGCTTTTTTAAAAAAAAATACTTTTACTGATGGAAAGACCTGATAAACCCTTATTTTTTCCTATTTCTTTTTTATTTTTATTAGTACATTTGCAGTACATAATGATGACATTAATCATTAATAGGGAGTACATGTATGAAACATGTTATGTGTTTTTTCATTCATCTTCACAGCACATCATCACACTCATTAGACTGAGTGTCCTATTTTCAGAAACAGAACTATATTAATATCAAAGTTACAGGCTCAACAAGTAATAGACTAAGATTTCAGAGCAAATGTAACTAATTTTAAAGCTTGTAATAATTCCACTAATAATTTGAAATTTGGAATTAATGTCCAGTAATATAATTACAATGATTATAAGTACTACTAATGTCAAAAATTGATAAAATTATGATTTCTTAATGGTAGTTTGTTTCCTATAAAACTATATGTTCATTTTCTAACAAATTATTCTCAAAGACAATTCCAATTGTGTTGTTATTATCTTCTATCTCACTTATTCCAGAAGGTATAGAAACAAATGTTGAAAAGTTTGTCTTGATAAGAAATTAAGTTTCAAGACAAGGGTCAGATTTTTCAGTGTCTTGGGGCTAAAAATCTATCAGGTATAATATCAAGATATTAATTTTGAAGTTATGGAATTAATAGAAGACTTATTTGTGATTTGAGACTATTATCATATATTTCTCATTTTCCACAGCAAATGTGCACTTTACCTAATTACATTAGGAAAATTTCTTTCTATCCTTAATCTATGCTTTGGAGTTCATGATGCAACAATGGTTTTCACTGTTCATTTACTCTCCTTCCTAACACCTTGGAGATTTCAAATATAGAAGGAGAACAGAATTTTTTTTTTAAAATGAAACAATGCCAGTGGAGAAATTAATAAAGGGTGAGAGAAATAAACAATAAAAATATTTCCAATCTGCAGCTTGGAAATAATTCTTAATTTATTAGGGACCAATATAAGCAAAATCATTGTTCTATTTGGATGGAAAAAATTAGTCACCACAGAGGTTTTAACTGCTTATAGTTTCAATATTAATAGTCAAAGATGTACTCCCTACACGTTTATAACTTGTTCTTATGTTAGATAATGCATACAAATACATAGATCAAATACATAAATGATAAATGATAGATAAACTTCACATCTCTGATGGTTTATAAATGATAAGACTTCAACACTTTGAGATTTTCAGTTATCTTTTTATATAATTGATAAATATTTTCTGTTGATAAGCTTGAGTAAAACTGACTTTCCATTTAGAATTTATGAACTCTGAATCTATGTCTAAGTTGACTTTAGCCCTGCAAAATTGTCTGCTTAGTTTACTAAATGATTTCCATTTAATTGTAGATTTTAATTAATTATAATGTATGTACTTGGTTTTGTATCCAAATCATCATGTCAGATATCCATATTATATGACTTATGTAGTTTTTCTCTCAATATTATGCAAATATATATTTTAGAATAATAAGCTAAAATTAATTTTATGATATTTTAAAGAAGAAGTACAATGAAAAGGGAAAGTAGCATTGCCATTTTTTTAAGATTTCAATGTCACTTTGCCTGCGTTCTGAAGTAAAGGTCCTGAATATTTGTTATTTGGTATAATAATTGTTGCTGATGTCCCACTTAGATCCTGTTTGACTGGACTCTTTGGCAAGCTAATTTCCAGGCAATATTTCAAACATTTTTTAGCTTTTTCCCTTGCTCTTCTACTTTCCTCACTTCCCTGCTGATAAGGAAAACTTGTTAATAAATTATTTGCATAACAATCCCATCTCATTCTCTGCTCTTAAAAAGCCATTCACAATTAGTTTTTGAGCGTAATACTATGTATATTTACTCAGACTTCTTTTTTCAATTATACATATCAATTTCAGACCTAGTCACTAAGTTTCACCAAATTCCCAAAATAAAATCAAATTCCCTTCCTCATTTCACTAATTGCTAATCTATCCTTCTCTGTAGGTTGTTTCAGAGGACACATAGCACTGAACAAAATGGATGAAGGAAATCAGTCTATAGTATCAGAATTTGTGCTTCTGGGGCTTTGCCACTCATGGAATATTCAGGTCTTGCTCTTTATGATATTTTTTATGCTTTATGTGATCATTGTATCTGGAAATATTTTCATCATGATCTTAATCATCACTGACCCCCATCTGCTTTCCCCCATGTACTTCTTATTGACCAATCTGTCATTTGTTGATATGTGGCTTTCCTCAGTTACCACTCCTAAGATGATCACAGACTTTCTCAGGAAGGAAAAGACCATTTCCTTTGGAGGTTGCATGTGCCAGATCCTCTTTGTGCATTTTGTTGGAGGGGGTGAGATGGTCCTGCTGGTGGTAATGGCCTATGACCGCTATGTGGCCATCTGCAAACCATTGCACTATTCTACTATAATGAGCCTACAAAGGTGCATTGGGTTGGTGGCAACTGCCTGGATCATTGGCTTTGTGCATGCCATGAGCCAACTTGTTGTAATTATACAGCTGCCATTCTGTGGCCCCAGGGTAATAGACAGCTTCTTCTGTGATATACCTCTGGTACTCAAGCTGGCCTGCATAGATTCTTCTAACTTGGAAATATTAATGAACAGTGACAGTGGGGTTCTGGCTATGACCTGCTTTATTCTGTTGCTGATATCCTACACATATATTCTTCTCACTGTCAGCCAAACTTCTAAAACTGGTGCATCCAAGGCTCTTTCTACCTGCACTGCCCACATCATAGTGGTGGTACTCTTCTTTGGCCCCTGTATCTTCATCTATGTGTGGCCACTCAGCATTACCTGGGTGGACAAATTCCTTGCTGTGTTTTACTCTGTTATTACTCCTCTCCTAAATCCAGCCATTTATACATTGAGAAACAAAGAAATCAAAAATGCTATGAAGAGATTCCAAAGCTATTACATGGATTCTAGACTTAATATCTCTTACTTTAAAGCCTCAATGTGAACAGAAGTTGAAAATATAATGACCTTGTAAAATAGGTTAAGGATTTATTTATGTTTGGTTTATGTAAACACGTTATTCCTGGGTTCCAGGTGCAGAAATAAGATGATATAAAAAGGTAATTTGAACATTTCCTAAGAAACTAATAGAACACCTTGAAATATTTCCCTAGAATCCAAACACTACTGATCCTTCTGTATAAGAATATTATTCATTTAGATTCTCTGTTCATTTAACTATGTGAAGTAAAATTATGTAATTCATTCTGCAAAGCCATATGTCCATTCTTCTGGATAGCATTTTAATGAAATTTTCTAAATGTTCTCTCAACACCACTGGAACAATTTGCATCTGAAACACTGACATTTATTCCTCTAAACTTCAGTTATCTGTCAAAGAGCAAAATTTTTTTTGCCTTGATCCTATCTTCCTACCCAAATACTAACAGGGAAAAAAATGAAGAAAGTATTAAGTATGAGTGTTAAAACATATAAAGAACAATGGTCTAAGTTACTGTCATTTGATGTTCATTAACTCAGTAAAAATAAATAAGTAAATAAATAACTAAAACTAATAAACTTTGATTATATTTCCCTGAGTTATTAATCATAAAGAATATTTATGGTTTTAATTCTTAATCATTTTGGTAAGTGTACTGAAATGTAATATCCCTGAGAGAGCAACCATGTTGTACCTGGTTATTTCTAAAAACTTCAGTATATTAGGATAGTGGTTAATATTTAATAAACACACAATGAAATATTTTAATAATTAAGTAGTCACTTTTATTCAAATGTCTGTAATAGTTATTTCTCAAAATGTGTACAAATAAGATCTTTTGTCTATTTCAAAAATTTTTCTAAAAGTTAAATGGCAGAAATTATATTCTGTTTTTCTTTTTTCCAGAATGATAAATTATGTGGATAGAAATTTGCTTTTAAGAATCAGTGAAATAGGAAGAAAAGGTCTGAAGGGGAAGGGGAAGTGGGAGGGGCAGGGGAAAGGAAAGAAGGGCAAGGAAAAATATGAGAAAAGGAAAAAATGGAAACAAAGTCTCTGTAAATATGGATGGGTGGAGGAGTGGAAGGGAGGGCAGGGGAATGGGGAAAAAACAAACACATCATATAAAGGTACAAGTTCCCAATGATGAATATAACTGTATTGTATGTCTAAAATGTACCAATAAACTTAAAGAAAAAGAAAAGAAAAAAAAAGAAGCAGCAACAGAAATCTTAAAATGAAAAGATAATATTCATAGAACTAGAGAAAACAATCCAAAAATTCATTTGGAACCAGAAGAGACCTAGAATAGTAAAATAAATTTTAGGCAACAGAGACATGGCTGGCAGTATTACAATCCCCAACTTAAAACTATACTACAAAACTACTGTGATAAAAACATCACGATACTGGCAAAGAAACAGACCCAAGGATCAGTGGAATAGATTAGAAGATGCAGAAACAACTACAGATATGCTCAGCCACCTCATCTTTGACAAAGGAGCCAACTATCCTCATTGGAGGAAAGATGGCCTATTTAATAAATGGTGTTAGAAAAACTGGATAGCAACCTGCCAAAGATTAAAACTAGACCCATACCTATCACCATGCACTAAACTAAGATGAAAGTGGATTAAAGATTTAAATATTAAGATAGAAACACTAAATTTGCTGGAAGATAAGTTAGGTAGAATTCTTGAAGACATTGGTATAGGAAAAGATTTTATGGACAAAGACTCAGTGGTACGGGAACTAGCACAAAGAATCAACAACTGGGATCTTATTAAAAAGCTTCTGCACTGCAAGAGAAGCCACCAACAGAGCTAAGAGACAACCTATTATGTGGGAAAAAATTTTCAGCAATTTTACCTTAGACAAAGGACAACTATCTAGACTATATAAAGAACTGAAAAAAATCAGACCCCCCAAATTCAAAGACCCAATTCAAAAATGGGCATCTGAAATGAACAGACATTTCTCAGACAAAGAAGGAAAAGCAGTAAATAAATATATGAAAAAATGTTCAACATCACTGGTTATTTGAGAGATGCGGATGAAAACAACACTGAGATGCCACTTCACCCCAGAAAGATTGGCTGCTATTAAGAAATCATCCAATAACAAATGTTGGAGGGGGTGTGGGGAGAAAGGAACCCTTATCTGTTGTCGGTGGGAGTGCAGACTGGTACAACCACTGGGGAAATCAGTATGGAGATACCTCAAAGAACTAGGCATAGAGGTCCAATTCGACCTAGCTGTCCCCCTGCTGGGTATCTTCCCAAATTAAAAGAATCATACCACAGCAATATATGTGCACCCATGTTTATAGTGGCACAGTTCATACTAGCGAAAGCTTGGAAACAGCCCAAGAGCCCATCACCTGGAAACTGGATAAAGAAGATGTGGGGTTTTTTTATAAAATAGAGTACTACTCAGCCATAAAGAAAGAGAAACTAGAGATTGATAGCTAAATGGATGCATATTGAGGCCATCCTCTTAAGTGAAATAAATAGGACACACATGTGTAAATACTCAATAGTTTCTCTAGTGTGAGATACTGATAGTGTAATTAAGGATACTTATGGATGAAATTGCCTAACAACATATTTCTCAGATTGTGTTTCCATCGCGTGTCATATGACTGTATTGAAATTTAAATTAGGGAGAAGCTTGGCTTATGTGGAGCCTGCTAGCTAACTAGAGTTTTTTCCAGACCACTATTTGTTCACTGTTGGTTTTGGGGATCTTTCTGAAACAAATCACGTCCTCCGGTGTCTTGTTGGTGCTTGAGATGCTTTTTTAAGTTATATGGAAAAATGTTTAAGTGCTTTTCAGTTTTGTTTTGGTTGGGTTCTACTGTATTTGAATATTATTGTAGTTTTTTCCTTTGCATTGTTCTTCCTTGAATGGTTTTAATTTTTATATGTGTGTGTTTGATGATAAAGTTATTTTTAAACAATGAAAAGATAATACACATTAATTTTAACATCATAGCCAAGTACAAGAAAGGGCAGAATAAATAAAAAAGCAGTTATCACCGTTGAGTACCTATTTATGACATTACATTTTATGTACAACCTTGCTTTTAGCATTATCTCCAAGTTTTGAAGGGAAAGCAAGCCCTATAAATAGAAATTAAATTTTCTCAAGGTAACCCAGCTTTATTTTGCTTTACTTCAAGGGCTCAGAGATAAATTATATTTCTAAGAGTGTTCATTTATTATTTGACACTGAAAATTCAATAGAAAATTTGTATTTTACAAAGTATGTAAAAGAATAACTCATGCGGAGAATAAATATCAAAACATTTCTATTAATCTAACAAGTGAAAACTATTAAAAATGGCATGATTTGCAATATAGTCTTATCAAGCAATCTTTATTGTGAACAAAGGAAATGACCTAAGCACATGCCTGTACATAGATCATGTTACAGAATTAGCAGTTAACTACTTGGTTGGTTGTCTACCTTAGGTGCAGCTTCAATTCATTCCTAAGTGATATTCATTCAATCATTGCATTTTATCACTGTATGTTTTGAGTACTCAAATAAACTTGACATTTAAGTACTATTTGTATGGAGTTCATGAAAAATTTGAAGCAAGAGTATAAGAATAAAAAGAATATATTAAACTATAGTGTAATATGACTTATACTGGCAAAGTCCAATTTTAAATACTCTCAACTCTAACATTTTAGTCATTTTCTACCATATGATCCCAGTTTAATCAAAAGACAGATTCTCCTTAATTCTGTTTTCTATTAGAATCATATTCACAGGTACTAATTTAGAGGATTTGCAGATAGGCACATTCCCTATACAACACTCAAATCACCATAATCAATGTTAATTTTAATGAAAATATTGTTTTTTACTGTAGTGGAAACATAACTTCTTGAGAAACAAAAATATCCTACCCAACAGAGCCCAAAGCTGTGGGAATGGGAAGCAAAACTTTGTAAGTGGATAATTAGGCATAATAATAATAATAGCATTTCCCACTTCCTCATCTTCATTCTCAAACCCAGGAAATAAAGATCTCATCTCCTATGAGAACCCAGGAGACTTCTCTATGTTATCTAGCATTCTTTAAGACCAATTGTTTATGGGTTATCAACGTATGTAGTCAAACTAGTGAATTCATTGGTCATAGCTCCATTGCTTCACTTGTGCTGCTGTCAAATAAATTCCTTGGTCAGTAGTAATTATTTGACAGAATAGCATCATGGTGATAGAACATTCCTTAACACCATGGATGGTACTGCAAACTGAAGTGTTATGATAGGAAGAATATGACATCCAGAATATATATTCATTCCAGTGAAACAAAATTGTACTTCTTCCAAGTCTAAAGGAATCCAATACCTTCAACCTACCACTAAATGGCTAACTGATCTCCATAGAATATTGTCCCTTATTAGTGGCTTGGTACTAAAAAGGCTTATTAGTGTTGATAACCAGAAAGTACTTCCACTTGGTTTTGCAACACATTACTTCAAATTCTGGTCATTTTACATTGCTGACCACTGAGCAAGCTTGAAAAAGAAGCTAACCTGCAAATAACTTATGATTTAACCACCTTACTAATAAAGATTCCTCTTCAATTAATGACCTCCAGCAAGCTTTCAAACTGTCATCTGTTTTTTGATAATCTGTGCCCATTCTGAGAAATCTATGAACAGAATTCTTCATTATGTTTTTTGTCATCAGTCTTCCTATTCCCTTTATTCTAAACCCTGATCATTTAAATAAACTATAACCAAATATTCACAAATCAATATAGATCAATACACTTTTCAAGGCACACAAAGTGAATGAAAAAAATGTACTGTCAGGCAGGGGATTTAGCTCACTGTTTTAGCCGCCTGCTGTGCAAGCGCAAGGACCTCAATTCAATCCCCGGTACCAAAAAAAAAGAAAAAGAAAATATACTGTCTAACTTTTTTCTAGATGGAGAATTTCTCCTTATCACTGTCATATAGCACCATAACCAAAATATGATCATGCTATTACTTGGACATGTGCTTACTTAACTGGAACTTTAAACATACAGACCTTCACTTATAGTTACTGCTAACACATCATGCAAAACTACATGTGTATTCAAGTCAAGGCTTTTATTTTCAGTCTACTAGTTATAGGGAGCTCCCCACATAGTCATAGGTGTGCAATGAAGAAGAGAAGGTAATTTGACTGGAAGGCAATTTAAACGTAGAAACCTATTAGCTCATGC